>NC_043713.1:18937765-18983628 GCF_006229205.1 Suricata suricatta | reverse complement strand
GGTACCTACCGCCCGCGCGCGAGAAGGGGCTCTCCGTGCACCGCCGGCGCCGAGGCGGCGCTCATGTCTAACCACTGCCTGCACCACCACCACCTCCTCCTCCTGCGCCCGCGCCCGCTCCTGCTCCTTCCCCGCCGCCGCCGCCGCCGCCGCAGATCCGCAGACACACAGCCAAGATCCCTGACTCTTAACACCAACTCTCTTCTCCCGGGAGGGGAGGGGACGAGGGAAGGGGGGAGGGGGAGACACGCCGAGGCGCACGGAATTGCAAGTTCAGCAAAGAAATGGGTGGGGGGGCTCCGGCGGGGAGACGCGGCTCGCTCGGGTCGGGCTGGCTGGGATGCACCCCCCCCGGAAAAAAAAAATCTCAATACCTCCCCCGCCTCCCAAAAAAATACAAACGAAAATTCATCGAGCACCTCATTTTCCCTCAGATCGTCAGTTACAATCTGAAGCCTGAACAGTTCAGTTTTTGCCCGTTTCATCCATCGGAGGCACTTTGAAATTTATTCGAGTTTACATCCCCTCACTTCTTTCTTTCTCTGACTCTGGTTCCCTCTCACTCACACATCCACACACAGCAAAGCAAGTTTATACTAGGCTGCAAATACACGTGATGCAAAAAGACTTTGCCAAGAGGAACAATATTTTTCTTTTCCATATATAAACCAAGCCACATTTTGCTGGGGAGATTTTCATCTCGGTAGTTTTGCATTGGGGGCGAAACCTAAATTGCATACTTTCTTTCCCTTTCCTTTAAGTCACAGATTAGTATAGCTGCAAACTTCGCCAAAAAAAAAAAAAAAAGCAATTTTTGAGGGTGGATGTTGTTTTGTTTTTACACTTGAGTTCCTAGCCACGCTAAGTCCCCGTTCGCCAGCACTTATAAGTTTTGAATTCAACATTTACCATTACAGGCCTTGCATGCTCTTAAAACATACTTTTTCACATCACTTTTTAGGATAAAAATTAAGCTTCATAATTCTATCGTTTCGTAATAACAAGCGTGCTTTATCCAGTATATGCAACATACGCTATTTTAACGTGTGTTAAAATACACATTCCAGAAACCCTGTTATTGCTAGATGTGCTAGTACATACACAAAATGCATGCACACACTTTTTCCCATTGGCAATTATTTAA
Organism: Suricata suricatta; assembly: GCF_006229205.1. Taxonomy (NCBI): domain Eukaryota; kingdom Metazoa; phylum Chordata; class Mammalia; order Carnivora; family Herpestidae; genus Suricata; species Suricata suricatta. The sequence goes on along the minus strand of NC_043713.1, from coordinate 18,982,484 downwards.
TAGGTTGTTCCTTTTGTTTTAATAAAGCATTGGGATCGACATTTTAAAAATTAAATTCAATTACAAACAGTTTACTCTGACAGCAAATTGTAACGTTACCTTAAATGGCCACAAATATGCTCACAATATTCCAAGGAAAGTGACTTTAAAAAGAAAGACAAAAATCTTCTGCAAGTACTTAGTATCTCACATGTGTATCCCCCAAAAAAGTATTTTAACTGGTACTCAGTTCTGCTCCAGGGATATCCACAGAATACAAGATTATGCACCTGGTTCTGGTTTTTGCATTTTCCACCATAAAACTGCAACAAAATCCCCTCCCCCAAAAAAGAAATCATTAAAAAAAAATCCAACAACTTTTTCTTATTGTTTATAAAAAAAAAATATCAATACAGGATAGTTAGGATTTTTCCTCAAACAAATCTTGTTGGTGGGTTTTTTTCTTCTCCTCTTATAAAGTCTTAAACTTGTTCCAAGTTTAGAGGTGTCTCATCATCATCATCCTCCTCCTCCTCATCATCATCACCATTGACTCCCCCGTGGAGTCACATTGATAATAATAGGTTTCCCTGAAAGATACATTGTAATCCATTCACATCCGGGCACTGCGGGCTTATAAAGAGAAGGCGCTGCGGCCGCGGCTGCTCCTCCAGACAATGACTGGGGAGGGGCGGGGCGGGAGCGGGCGATCATAGAGTAGTAAACAGAGCGCCTAGAGAGGCGCCCAAGATGGCGGCGCGTGCGGGCCACGCCTCCTCCAGGACCGGAGGCGGGTGGCTGGGCTCAGTCGGCTGTCGCGCGTGGGGCCAAACTGCAAGGGCTCGTGAGGTTAGGGCCGTTCCCAGGCCCCGTGTTCCTGCGCGCTTCTTCTCGTTCCCTTTACCTGGTATTTCCTGGGTTTTTGTTGTTGTTTTTACTCAGAAGTGTAGTTTCTAAATAAATTAAGGCCATTACACGCCACAGATTTGAGCAGGGGAGTCAGATCCCCTGACTCACCCTGAGGGAGGGTGGCCTGAGCAACAGAAAGCCAGAGCTCGGATTTTCCCGCAGTGTGGACAGTCCTCTTAGCCAGGCTTGAGCAGCGTGGGAAAAGGCCACTGTACCAAGTTGTAGATCCCAGGCTTGAAGAAGCTTGAGGGTCCTCTCCACCCACCACTCCACACACCCCCACCCCTTTTTTGGGGGGTGGGGGGGAGACCCTGGCAGAGTGAGAACTTACTAAGTCCAGAAAGTCTTCACTTAGAGAAGACTTTAGGTTATAGCATCGTAGACAAATCGAGTTTGTACCATGACCTACTACTGACTCAACTTCTAGTTCTGGCCAAGCAATTACCTTCTCTAGCCTGCTTTCTGGTCTGTGACAGGCAAATCGTGATCACTTTACGAATTTCTTGAATTAAAGGGATAAAGATGGAGCCACCAGAGAAGAAACTTTCCCTTTCCATCTCTAATTCCAGCTAAACCAACTGATATCGCTAATCTAGCCCATGGGGTTTTAAATGGAGATTTTTCTATTTTACCAGTGTATTAGTACTCCCGACGGAGAAAAGAGAGTAATAACCATGATTGGTTAACACTTACATAGTCGGTTTACTATGTGCCAAACACTGTTCTAAGAATCTCTCATATTCTGGCTGCTCTAATCCTGAGGATGACTCTACAGAGCATGTTTCACAATATTGTTATATTTGTATATATTTATATATTTTATATTTTACAGAGAATAAGAAACAAGCAATGTTGAGTAGCTTGACCCAGGGCACTTTGGAAAATGATATAAACTTGCCTAAAATCACACAATTTTATTAAGTAATAGCACCCACCTATGAAGGCAGGAAGTCTAGGATAAAGAGTTGACATTCAACCACATTCCTATACCATCTGGCAGCAGGAACTGCCTCATCTCCATTTTCTAATGAAATGTTGTGGCAGTAAGAGAGTTCAGATCAACTTTTAAGATCTTTTGTTTATATGTAAGCTTTTAGAAAACAAGAATTAGAACATTTATAAGTTGTTTTCTGTCCACACATTGTGAAAATTCCGGTTTTCTGTCCCCATTTCTTGTTCTCATCTTAAAAGAAAATTTACATGTAGACACTACTTTAAGGCTGCATTATTACAAGCATTATCTATGATTCTCAGAGTAAGCCTCTACAGGGCTGTACTTAGATGATATAAGAAGTTTGCAAACATTTGTTTAGGGAAAATATTCCACTGGTTCTACCTCTAATCAGCTCTGTGACCTAAGGCTTGAGGTCAGTGCGTTTTACTGTGTAATACAGAGGCTAGATTAGATAATCCCTTAAGATTCTTTTTAAGGATCTCCCTTTCCTGAATTTCAAGGGGAAAAAATGATCTGTCTGGAAACAAATGACAGGATCAGTTTGGGGACCTCAATGCAGCCAACTGATTGCTAGCACTTTGTTTTTAAACAGTCAGAAAACCATGCAACCACCCTTCCTATCTTAAGGGACAAATGTGGATTGCTTTTTGTTTTGGTTTGGTTTGGTTTGGATTTTTTTCCCTGAACTCAGAAAAATAGGTATATCTATGAAGTTATACTTCTGAAGATTGGAGACACCTTAGAAAGGAAGACTCAATAGAATTTTGCGAAACTTGGATAAAAAGGTAAGTGTAGCAGACACGTTTTGGGATGCCTGCTCCATTCTTTGGACTTTGTTCCTTAAAAAGCCTGTCCTTAAGTCCCGATGCAAAGGTGGAACCTCATATGGGTACCATATGACCTTCCTGTCCAGTCTCACGAGCCCCAGCTGATTGGATCACAGGAACTAAAAGCGGAGTAATCTATGATGAGGGATAGACCTGACTTCTTGGAATCAGCTGGCCAGAGTGCCAGGAAGCCAAACCATGTGAGCCATGGTTATGGGGAAACAAGAACCATGAGTAACCAGAGGAAACTGCTCTTTAGATAAGAAAGATCTTGGAAGTTCTGAGAAAAGCAGACTGTTGAGTCCTAGGAAGATATGAGTTTATTCCCATGTATTATAAAGACCACCTTGCCTCCTGTCTGTAAGACTGCTGAGTTCTGCAAGGTTCCCCTTCCCTAAGTGAGGTAACCTGAGGATTTTTCTGAATCTTATGGCTAAAAACTTTAGGGGAAAAAAAGATTCTTTTGATTTCAGCATGTCAAAACAATCCTTAACATAAAAAAAAAAAAAAAAAGTAGTGACCACTATTCTAGGGGGTAAACATGATTCCACTCCCACATGGTAGGGATTCTATCCAATTAATTGTGCCACATACAGTCAGGACAGTATATGCAAGTGTCATTCCCCTTTCTACTGTGTTGTGACCTTGGGAAATTTCACATCTTGTCAGATGTAAAAAAATTAACTTGTCTTCCATACTTTACATGACAGGTTAAAATCAAATGAGTTGGTAGAGATTAAAGTACTCTGAATATGACAAATTATTATGAACTGTAGGGTATCATTATTGCATAATCTAAGGTGATGCCCCAAAATAACATTTATTTCCTAGAAATATGGAAGGAGTGGCCAATATTGAAACCCAATGAGTCATAGAAAAGAACAGACATGGAAGGGTGCTTGGACTAAATCCTGGTTTGGTTCAAGATGTCAAGGTTCAAGTGGGATGGCTTGTCCAAGGTCACATCACTAATGAGTTACAGAGGCAGAAGTAGCCCTTTGGTAACTGAATGCACTCTGGAAAGCCATACTGTTCATTCTCCTTCAAATTTCATCCAGTTTGATCTCCCCAAATCCTTCCCGTGTTAAAATAAATAAGCAGACAAAACCACAAACAAAAATAACAGTTCCTTGATGATCTAATGTAATTCACCCAAAAATTCAGCCAATAATTTTTGAGTGTCTACTTTGTGTCAGCATCTCTTCTTTGAGGCCCTAAGGTAAAAATATAGGTGAAACTATCAGAATGAATGGCAAAGTCACAGCGAGTGAGGTATATAGCCTGTGGAGTATATGTGGAAAAGGAAAGGCTCTCAGAATACTTTTAGTTTGATATATCAAAAGGGCTCAACCATCAAGGACTCTGAACTAGAGCCCCACATACACTGCAAGGCTGAGTCAGTAAAGCAGAGGCAGGACTGAAGAGGAGGGATTGGTCAGTGTGCGTGGAAGGAATCCAGAGCGTCATGATACGCGGTCCCACATACCCAGGGCCCTTTGCATTTAATGGTCCCAGAATTCTTTCTCTTGGTTGTTCACACAACTAGTCCCTTAACATCCTCTGGTCTCAGCCTAAACATCATCTCTTCCTAAAGACTTTCCTAACTATTCTGTCTAAAGTGAGCATCCCTCTTATTATTGTCTGCCACATCAGCTTTATATCTTTGGTGGCACCTTTCCTAAATGGGATCCTTTTGTTAATATATTAACTTTTATATTGCCTGTCTTCTCCATCAGTCTGTGGACTCCATAAGGCAGGGATGGCATGAATCTCGTTCACTATGTACCCACACCTAATGCAATGCCTGGCACACCTGAGATGTTTGATAACTATTTGTTAAATGAGTGGATCAAGAATCTGTCTTTATCCTTAAGATGCACAGGGTATACTGAAGAGTGCGGCTTTCATACCTTTTCAAATCTGGCTCTTTAAGGTTTCATTTTACCTTGATTTCATTGTTGGTAAATGTTGGTGGTGAATGTTCAGTGTGATTTGAAACAGGCGAAAAGGCCACCACTGGCCCTTTGTCACCTAAATCCTAGACCCTAACGGATCATTGCCTTAATTTGCCCAACCATGGAAGCAGACTCTTCATTAGTATGAATGCATTAAAAGCTGCTGTTATAGTATTGCTTCACTATTATAACAATTTATGGATGAGAACACTGAGGCTTGGGAGTTTATCAGTTTTCCTGATGTCACACAGCCACTACCTGGCAGATCTAAGATTCAGACACAGGTAGACCATGCTTCTGCTTATAGCTCTGTGGCACGTGCTGTGGCTTTAACAACCTTAACAAGCCATATGTGTTTTTTTTAATGTTTGTTTATTTTTGAGAGAGAGACAGAGCATGAATGGGGGAGAGGCAGAGAGAGAGGGAGACACAGAACCTAAAGCAGGCTTCAGGACCTGAGCTGTCAGCACAGAGCCCGACGCAAGGGCTCGAACTCATGAACAGTGAATTCATGAACTGAGCTGAAGTCGAACGCTTAACCAACTGACTGACCCACCCAGGCACCCCAACAAACCATATGGTTAACAGACCATAACAATTCTTCCCTATTGGACGTAAGCACAAAATAGCACAGAATTTTTATTTCATCTATTTTTAGGTGTATTGGGGGTTTTGGAAAAGGAAAGGTAAAAAAAATAAATAAATAAAGCTTTCATTCTTAGTGTCCATGGAGTTTTGTTAAAGAGGACTCAAAAGATTTAGTGCCAGCCTTCTTAAAGTTTTCCTTCTAGTCATAAAAATATTTTCTCTGCTGTAGTTTGAATGTTCTATTTTAAGGGTTTTGTCATGTTGTGAAGGACTTGCAGATTGGGAAAATAGGGCAGGAAGAGAGTTCCAGATGAGAAACAGAGTTGTGTTTTGACCATTTTGTCTGCACCCTGGTGGTCTCATCCTTCCTTGCGTGGGCTTCAGGTTTAAAAGATCAACATGCACAGATCTTTTCCACAGTTGGCCATGACCTCAAGTCGTGGCACGTGCCACTGAGCTATAGAGGAAGAGTAGTCCACCTGTGTCTGAGCCTCAGCCCCTCCCTATCATAACCACGTGATCTTGGCAATTGGCTGTGTCCCCAGGCTTCAGTGTCTTCATCCATAATGTGGGTATAATGATCAATCATAAAGTTATTATGACAGGTTACATATAATAGCATTAGTAGATGTACTTTGGCACAGTGTTCATCCAATGACTGTGACCTCGCAATTATAATATATATGCCTTAGTGGCACCGTTTTCAATTTTCAGATCTCAGCTCTTCAATAGTCATGAAATGGATTTACTGGGCTTGTTCAAAGTGAGACAGAACAACGTAAAAAATACCAACACACATTGTATGAATTAAGAGTAAATGTTGTTTAACAAAAGCGTGTTTCAGGTGTATATATACAGCATAGTATGTGCCTAAGAGGTTACTATAAAATATATTTAAAGCCACCACTTTAGTGTATGGGCTTCTTTGCTTTACTAGCAAAGGTATTCGTGAAGCCTAGAATCATGTTGGAGAGGAGAAATGAAAGCAAACCACCTCTTCATTCAATTTCTTCTCTCCTCAAATTGCATACTATTTCAAAGCCAACTGCCACCTCCTACCAAGGAAAAGGAGATGAATAAAAAAATAAATGGTTTAAAAAATAAACAATTTGGGGGTGCCTGGGTGGCTCAGTCGGTTGAGTGTCTGACTTCAGCTCAGGTCATGACTTCACAGTTCATGGGTTCGAGCCCCAAGTTGGGCTCTGTGCTGACAGCTAGCTCAAAGCCTGGAGCCTGCTTCAGATTCTGTGTCTTCCTCTCTCTCTGACCCTCCTCTGCTCGCACTGTCTCTCTCTGTCTCTCAAAAATAAATAAAAATCATTTTTAAAAAACGTTTAAAAAAATAAATAATTTGGAAAGAATACAAGGGATTTCAGAGAAACAGCGAGAGAAACCTTCATCCATTCAAAAGTACACAAAAATTGATTGAACTTAATATACTTCACCTGTATTTTAAAAAAATCCTTCAAAAGCTACACTCCCCTCGCTGCTCCCACTTACCCTTGTAACTTTAACCCATGTCATTCCCTAAAGGAAGTTTCATCTCTAGTCAACTAACCATATAGCATACCTTTATTGTCTCTGAAAAGAGCTAGGCAAGATTCAGTGAGGAATTCAAGATGAAAAAACAAGGCCCCTGACCTCCTAGCATCCTACCTAGTGGGTAGGCCAGACATGTAAATCACCCCACCTCCTAACACACAGAGCAGGAGCTATCATGACATAAAATTGTGCTACAAGACTGTAGCCTAATGAGTACTTATCAGGTGGATAAACCTAAAGACTTAGAATTGTGAGACAGAGTTGGATTCGGAAAGAGAAGTGGTATTCTTATTAAGCAGGCAAAGAACAAAGCATGTTTCTGGGCTGAAGTGCTAACTCTGGCAAAGAATGCCTAGATACTAAGGGTCTTGTTAAGGGTTCGTGAGTAGAACTAAGGTATTAAAACTCAATTGGCGGGGTGCCTGGGCGGCTCAGTCGGTTAGGCATCCAACTTGAGCACAGGTCATGATCTCACGGTTCGTGAGTTCGAGTCCCACGTGGGGCTCTGTGCTGACAGCTCAGAGCCCGAAACCTGCTTCAGATTCTGTCTCCCTTTCTCTCTGCCTCTCCCCCACTCATGCTCTGTCTCTTTTTCTCTCAAAAATAAATAAGCATAAAAACATTAAACTTAAAACACAGCTGGCAAATTTGGACCCATTAGCCTTTATTCCTGATACATGGAACAGGTAGGGGCATGTGATGAGACATTCCTGAGCATCTGGGGAGTAACATGGAGGCTGATGAAGGTAAGAAGAAAAGGAAGGTGAAGATCAGCTTAGAAAACCGTTGGAGTTCTCTCACCCGGTGATTGTGACAGGCTAAACGAAGCCTGTGCCTATGACTATGGAAACTAGAAGAAATCATTCAAGAGATGTTGTGGCTAAGTTATTAGAAATGTTATTTGGGTTACAAAGCAGTAAAAATCCATTCAAAGTGTATATTTCAAACTGGATTTAAATAATAATGTGCCTGCAAACCTAAAAAATCTAGCACCAATGATTAGGGCTTCAGCTTTATTTCTCCACATTTCTCTAAAGTAAGCAACTTTCTGTGTGAGGCTAATGCCCTCGTGTTACCGAAAATGGTTACCATCAAAAACTGAAGCTACAGACTTTTTTGTTTGCTTTCAGTAGGGGATAGTTGCATGTTCTCCCTAAGCTTTGGTACTAAAGCCTCAGCTGAACTCCAACTCTACCGTCTTCGGAAGATGCCTGCTTTTGACCCAAACCATGGAATGACTGATTATCATCCATCCCTAAATAATTATATTAATAAGGCTCACACCAGTTAAGGCCCACTCTTGGAGTTGAGATGAAGCCAGTCCTACCCAACCCCCAGTATAGAACCCACGAGGCTTCTATACTGAGGGGAAAGGAAGATGGATGTTGAAGAGACAAGCCCAAGGTTTGCCACACTTTCTGAAGAGCTGTGGCGCTGTGTATTTCTTCCCACATTTTCTCTTGCTTGAACTGACCTCCCTTGTGTAGTTCCCTTGAATAATTCCTACCTTTATATCAAATCTAGCTTAATTATTTCCCTTTCGAAGTATTCTCTGACTTCTTGATCTTCCCCCATCACTTCCTCCTCTGAAATTAACTCATTTGCTTAAACCAAAAACTTTTTTAAAAAATTGCAGTACAACATACATCCAGTAAAAAGTAAAAATCTACAAAGCTTAGTAAATATTTACATACACACATACCAGTGTAACCACCACCCAGATCAAGATATAGAACATTTTCAGCAATCCGGAAGGCTATCTCCCTCCCCATCACAGTCCTTATGCATGTCTGTGACTTTTACAACCAGAAATTAATTTTGTCTTTTCTTGAACTTGGAATCATCCAGTATCTACCTAGTTTCTTTCTCTTATCATTGCCTCTGTAAGATTCATCCATGTAGTTGTATATAAGCAGCCTATTCTTTTTTATTGTCGTATAGTAATTCATTATAATTATATACAACAATTTATTTATCCATTCAATACCCCCTCAAATTTAGGTTTTCCAAATTTTGACTGCTATGAGTGAAACAACTTTGAAAATTCTGTATCTGTCTTTTGGTGAATAGATGCAGTTATTTATCTTGAGTATATGCCTACAATATCTTATTATATACCTACAATTGTTGAGTCACAAGTAGGCACATTTTAGTTTCAGTACATTGCCAGAGAGTTTTCCAAAGTGGATTGACCAAATTGTACTTGCACCAGTAATTAGTATTATGAACTAATTTAGTTTTAAATATTTTTTTTTCCATTTTGAGGGGTGAGAGAAAGAGACGAGCAGGGGTGGGACAGAGAGAGAGGGAGAGAGAAAATCCCAAGCAAGTTCCCCGCACTGTCAGCCCAGACCCCAACATGGGCCTTGATCTCATAAACTGTGAGATCATGACCTGAGTCAAAATCAAGAGTCAGATGCTTCAATGACCGAGCCACACAGGTGCCCCTAGACTAATTTACTTTTAAAATAAACTATTGTAATTTATTTACTTATGTTTTGGTGTTGCTTCATCAATTAGACTCCAAACTTCTAGAGGATGATACTTTATTAAAGTTCTTCATTGTTCTAGTGCCTAACATTGTGCTCTGCACAGGCATAATGAAGGATTCCATCAATTTTCAACAAAACTCCAACTATGGCTTTTAAAATATGTATATTTATTGTGCTATTTATAAGTGGTAATTTAATTGATAATGATAGGTTTCCCCTTTTTACTTTTGAGTATATAGCCAAAGGAATTGGTAACAGGATCTCAAAGAGATATTTGCACACCCATGTTCATGGCAGCATTATTCATGAGAGCCAAGTGGCAGAAACATTTTAAATGGCCATCAGTAAATGAATGGATAATCACAATGTGGTATATACATAAATAGCAATATATTCAGCCCTTAAGAAAAGAACAAGAAAACCCAGGGCACCTGGGTGGCTCAGTCGGGTAGGCATCTGACTTCGGCTCAGTTTATGACTTTACAGTTCGTGAGTTTGAGCCCCAAGTAGGGGTCTGTGCTGACAGCTCAGAGCCTGGAGTCTGCTTGGAATAATGTGTCTCCCTCTCTCTCTCTGCCCTTGTCTTGCTCACTCTGTCTCTGTCTCTCAAAAACAACAATGTAAAAAAGTTAAAAAATAAAAAAGGAAATCCTATCATATGCTACAATATGAATGATTCATAGGATATTAAGCTAAGTGAAATGAGCCAGTCAGAAAATGACAAATACTGCATGATTCTTATATGAGGTATCTAAGCTAGTCAAATTCATAAAAACAGAAAGTAGAATGGTGATTACCGGGGGCTTGGGGAAGCAGTAAGGGGAGTCATTCAATAGGTATAGAGTTTTAGTTTTGCAAGATGAAGAGTTGTAGAGATCCGTTGCACAGCAGTGTTCATGGTGTTTGTTAACACTACCATGTACTAAAAACTGGCTAAGATGGGGTATTTTATGTTATGTGGTTTTTACCACAATAAAAAAATAATTTTTCATTTAATGTTAGAATTTTTAAAAAGTTAAAACTAAAAATTAGTTTTAAACATTCTAACATTAATATAAAATATATCATTTTTCATTTTGGTAAAAACACGAAATACAACAAAATAAGTACAGCATAACATATGTATATTCATAATAAACAGAACACTATAGTCATAATTTCTCTCAAGTTCAATTTTCCCCCAAATTTTGGGGATCTAAATTTTACTGATTTGATTGTTTAATCTATTTTTAGTGACAAATTTTATCATACGCTGATTGACCCATTTATAGGTTGTGTTTAGGCTGTATAGTTCTAATAGGATTTGATAAAGAATAATTTTGTATTTATTTCTTAGCTCACACACAAGACACTTTTGAGAAGTTCTCCTTGGGTGTTTTAGGATTGCACTCCTAGCAAATTCCACTCTCATTTCTTCCATATTTAGCTGCTTCTCTGGCTTTCCTGTATATTGTTTGGGCTGCCTTTCTGCCTTAACATCTACTGACGAGTTTCCAGATTGAAGTACACTGCCCCATACTCCTTTTGCCTGGCGTGATTTGTGGCTCTAACAAAGCTGCCTTTTTGGATGTCCTGATTGCACATTCACCTCTGCAGGAAACTTAGGAGGCTGCTGACTTCCATGATGCTTTGCAAACTTTCAAGAACATCACAATAGTCCAGGCAGCATGTTAAAACTCATACTCTGTGGCTTCAATCCAGAGGTTCTGATCAAATCTGGGGAGGGACACGGCCCCATGTAATGGCACGTTGGAGTCAGCTTGCTCTAGCTTGGTAGAGGACGCTGTACACATTCTTCCCAATTCCACATTCAGTGATATCACATAGACAAGTTGAAATCAACCAGGTAGGAGCATTTAAAGCACTGAAATCAGCAAATGCTAACAATCAGAACTCCTCCTACCACCTCACCCCTCCTTCTCCTCTGTAAGCCAGATGTTAAACATCCGCCAGCATGCCCCTGGATGCATGACTTTGCAGGCAGCCACATGATGATGATGATTTTGTCTGTCCTGAGACCACACTTTGAGTTGCATGTGCACAGGCACACACACACAACCCAAACACATACACACACACACGTTGAGATTTTTGAACCAATATGAAATATTTGCATCTATTCTGCAACTGCTAGCATTTTGAATGCATGGAGTCAAAAATTCTTGATCTGTCTACCTATCTTTCCATCAATCTATTCATCTATCTCTGATTAATATATCTATACTTAATCTACAAATCTACACTCATCAATATCTACATCTATTTTCATAAATTCAGTATGTACCAATTCCCCAGATTGTCTTCATACTCCAGGTAATGACTCAGAGAGATTCATTTTGCTTACAAAACTCAGAAAGAGAGTGAACTGGCAAGCCTAATCTATTCCTGCTGGGATTTCTGTGAATGCAATAGGTCACTATCATAGCCAGTCCTGTGCCACTTGATGGTATCATCCACAGTGACAATGATGCTTTTACTGGTATCATGATCCTGTTCTACGTGTGGGCTCCACCAATATATGCTTTTGCTCATATTCACACGTGTGACTTCTGGAACAAGGAAACTGGTTCAGATGGGCTTCTTACCTCAGCCTTACCTGGACCGGAAGTGGCCTTCCCCATGAACTCCTAGACCAGGGTATCTAGGCTTTGCCCCCCAACCAGGCTTCTTTTCCCTTGGGGAGCTTTCCTCTCTGGAAGCCTTAGAGTAGATTCCTTTCATCAGACCTCAGACATGACAATGCTAATGCAGCAGACCGTGTCACTCTGAGAAAAGAAAGAGCCAGTAGGGTCCGTGTACTCCTTGAGAGCTCAGTGAACCCCATTCAACTTGTTCTTCTCGTCCCAGCTCTGCTTACCACGAGCTCTTTAGGAGAGGTAACTTCTGTTGGAACTTAAAAGGTACTTCTACTCTCTTGCCCTGGGGCCAACTGGGTTTTCTAGTCTTACATCCCATTACATCCCAGAAAAGTAAATCTGCTTCAGTGTGGTCATCTGGGTCCACTTCATGACCAAGAAGTGATTGTAAACTTCTTTTGTTGAACAAAAAAAAAAGTTCAAGTCCTTACTTGCTGTGCAACCTGTAACTCACATATTCATCATCAGAGGCTTTAAAATATACAAGGGGCAGTGCTATAATTATTTGAATCCCTTTCCTTTTCTTTTCTCCCTTAGTATATCATGCCAGGTTTTCACATCGCCATACATAGGTTTGCCTGATTCACTTTAATGCCTGCATAATACGGGACATATATAGTACTATCACAATGTGCACCATGCACATCTTTAAATGTATTTAGTTCTCAGGACCACACGATGAGGTGTGCTATGTAGAGCCCATTTTATTTTTTAATGTTTATTTATTTTTGAGAGAGAGAGAGACCGAGTGTGCGAGTGGGGGAGGGACAGAAAGTGAGGGGGACAGAGTATCCTAAGTGGGCTCCGTGCTGACAGAGAATAGCCCCATGTGGGGCTTGAACTAACAAACTGGGAGATCATGACTTGAGCCAAAGTCGGAAGCTTAACCAACAGAGCCATCTAGGTGCCCCTGTAGACTCTATTTCATAATTGAGTAAATTGAGGTACAGAGAAATTCAGGAACTTGCTCATGATCGTAAGGTTAGTAGGTGTCCAGAGCCAGGATTGGCACCCAGGCGGTCTGGCTGTGGGGTGCATGGCGTCACCTCTCTTGTCCCTGGCTATGCTATGCCTATATCACAGCTTTTGTAGCCATTGCTTTGCAAGTCCTGTTCCAGGTTTTAGTCTTTGTTGGCTTTCCTTGCTCACTAGCACATTCTTGGATGCCTTTCCTGCCTCACAATGATGTGTATTTAGGGAATTAAAAAATAACCATTATCGTAGTTTACCTCAAAATTAAAGTAATTATTAGATAGATGACTCTCCTTTCAAAAATGTTTTGTATTCCAAAATCTCAATAAAAATTACTTTTGGGTTATCAGCAGCTTTGGCAAATCCAAATTACATCCACGGGCCATTACCATCGATAATTGAGAACGCACATACGTGTTAATCAATCATTTATTCCTGCCTCCCGTCTCCCCTGCTCGGTTCTAGATGTTGTGTATCTTAGTGTTAGTTCTGGGAAACAGTGGAATTGTATCACCCTTTGTAGTCCAAAACATTGTTATCGCAGATATGATGAACTAGATAAAATTGGAAAGGTGGGGGACAGTGGGCTGGGGTGGAGAGGGGATTATGCTGAAAGATTTTCCATTTTCACTGGCAACAATTTTTACTACGTAGCACCATTTGCTTGTGTACTAAAGGTATACTTTCTACCCTTTCCCAGAAGATCAAGAATAAGAGATAGGAAACTGAGCACACTGTAAAATGTTAACAGATTAGGCTTCCCCATTCAATTCATGATGAATCTTTCCACTTTGAGGATAATAGAAAAAGACTGGCTTAAGAATAGTAAACCTGAGTTCCGATCTTACCAACTGTGTGGTTTTAGACAAAGTTCTTTTTAAAATATTTTTAGTTAATTATTATTAGTTTGGAAGAGAGCAAGAGAGACCAGGGGAGGAGCAGAGAGAGCGGGAGAGAGAGAATCTCAAGCAAGCTCCACACTGTCAGCACAGAGCCCCAGACAGGGCTCAAATTTACGAACCACGAGATCATGACCTGAGCTGAAACAAAGAGTTGGTCACTTAGCAGACTAAGCCACCCAGGTGCCCCTAGACAAGGTTTTCTTAACCCTAGCATTATTGATGTTTGGGATGGGTAATTCTTTGATGTGAAAAGCAGTCCTGTGCCTTGTAGGCTGTTTACCAGCATTCATGATTCCTACCCATCAAGTTCCAGAAGCAGCATCCCAACCAGAAGTCTCCAGATATTGCCACAGGTTCCCCAGGAAGCAAAGTCACTCACTCCCTAGAGCGAGAACCACTGCTCTAGACAAACCTCTGAATTTCTTAGAACTACAGTTTCTTCATCTCTAAGAATGAGGATCATTTAATTTACTTTACGGAGTTATTATAAAGAGCTAATATATTTATAAAAAACTATATTATGAATTGTTACTTAAATAATAAGTTAGATATTACTATTGTTATTTATTAATTAGCATATGCTTCTGTTTTAGAGAGTGCTATATGTGATCTGAAATATATTACTGATATATTAGGAATCTCAGAATGTATTTCTATGTATATTTCTAAGAGGGATTATTAAAATAGTTACAACAGAGAGAACAGGTAGGCACTATTCACTATTGTCTATAAACTAAAAGTGAACATTGTTCTATTTCATGACCACAGGCTGCACCCTGCTGCTGGTTAACCCATTTTCAAAAGGCCTGCTGACAGTCCGACAGGAAAATTGGTACACGGAGTCTAAAGGAGATACCATCCCTACGGCCAGGAAAAATCACAAAGAGTATATGTTATTCGGAAGGCTAGGAGATCATCTCCATTTGCAAAGCGCAGCATAGGAAATAATTCCTCCTAAGGAAATAAGCAATTTCTCTGATTCCTGGCTTATACAGTCACCCCTATTATCTGCAGGGGAATCCGTTCCAAGACCCCCAGTGGATGCATGAAACTACAGATGATACCGAACCACACACACACACACACACACACACACACACACACACACTGTTTGTCCCTATACATACACACCTACCATAAAGTTTAATTTATAAATTAGACACAGTAAGAGATTAACAACAGCAACAATAAAATAGAACAATTATGGCAATATACTATAATAAGTTATGTAATAGTTTCTCTCTCACCCTCAAAATATCTATTGTGCTCATCCTTCTTGTGACGATACAAGGTGACAAAATGCTGAAGTGACGAGATAACATGCTGTGACGTGGAGTCAGGCTACTGTTGATCTCCTGACTACGTGGCAGAAGAAAAATCCTCTGCTTCCGGAGCACGGGGAAAGTCAGGGTGCATGGAGCTGGCACCGCAGGAAGTGAACCTCTGGTAAAGGGGGAATACCAGACTGCGGAGTGTGGTCTTCTTACCCCGAGCATCATTCAGAAGCTTGAGTTGTCGCAACTGATGTTCATGCCATGAGCGCTATGTCCTTGGGGCTACCTAGTATGAGGTGTCATGTCATTTGGAACCAAAAGCTTCCAGAAGACTGATACTTTGTGTCACGTTTCCTGTGTCCATCTATAGTGCATACAAAGTAACAGGTCCTTGCATGGGACAAGCACAGGTCACACTTCTGCTGAATAACTGAATAATCACTGTGCTGTATCTTAACAATAGCTTTCAAAAAGCAGTAGATACAAAGATTGTGCACATAAATACTGAGGGAAAGTTTTAATTCTGCCACTTCATCAATTTATTCCAGACAGATTCTTCCCTTTTTCTGCTTGGCTTCTAACCCCACCCCAGAATTCTTGGAGAACTAGTTCTGATATGTGTCAAGGTCACACACTGGGATGCCTTCAGTGGGGGTGGAGGCAAATTTCCTTCCTTTCCACATCTTCCTCTTTTTTCTTCCTCTGGTGTGGGTTAGATGAACCTTGCTGGGTCTCCCTTGGGGGGTTAATGAAAGGTTAAGTTAGGAAGCCTGCTTGGAGCTGGCTCCCATCCAGGTTGTAAGAGCAGGCGGAAGGGGTCTTTGCTCTCTGAACACTGCCCAGTCTCAGCGGGGTAAAAGAGTGCAAGGATTTAGGAAGGGGAGCATAATGGGGGGGGGGTCATGGCAGGACATGATCTCCCTAGAGAAGGGGATAAGGAAAGCCCAGCATCTCCAGTAACCAATGGATGAAAACCCAACTTTTGCACAGGACCAGCGGTGACCTCAGGGACCCCCATTTTATTACCTTGGAAAGCAGAGTGGAGTTAGAAGAGGGCTGGGGGGTCCTTATAATGTCCACCATTTAGGGACAGCCTACTGTGTGCTGGGACTCTTCTGGCAGGTGCCACAGGAACGGGGAGAAGTAGAAGTAGTGATGGCTGGTGGAGTTACAAAAGGCGGATCATTGAGGTAGGTAGATCAGCACAAGCTTGAGGACCCCCATGTTGGGCGAATACAATGAAATTCCAGTTGCTCACACTTTTTAGTTATGAGAAACTTCCAGCTCTACAGGCCTCATCTACCTGAGGGCAACTGGAATTTCAGGAAAGGGCACCCAGAAGGGCATTTGTCATGAAAGGGGGGGACAAACTGGTAGTCCTGACACTCTAACAAGGTGTGGAGGTTGGCCAGGGCAGTCGTGGGGAGCTGCTGTTAACACAGCATGTGGACGAGGCTGAAAGTCCACCATACCCTGTCACCCAGGCATAGTGACACACTTGGGAAAATGACCACACCAATGAATATGCACTGGGTGGCTTAATCAGTTAAGTGTCTGATTCTTGACTTTGGCTCAGGTCATGATCTTGAGGTTCATGGATTTGAGTCCCCCATCAGGCTCTGCCCTGATTCTCTCTATCCCTCCCTCTCTCTCTGCCTCTCCCCGACTCATGTGCTCTCTCTCTCTCACTCTCTTTCTCACTCTCAAAATAAATCAACTTAAAAAATGTTTTTAAATAAGAAAATAAAAGAGCTGCAATCTTGGAGTTCAAGTTGGGGCACCATTGTACCAAGGAATCTGGTCCATCAATGCATTGTGCAGATGAAAAATTCCACCTGATGAATTTTCAGTGGTGACACTGTGTGTAGCAGGGCAGAAGTAAACAGGCCAATGGACTGGTTAGATTGTCTAATTCTCCTTTCTAGAATGGGGAGGTAGGCACACTGGCCCTTTAGAGTACACTCCCTGGGTAAGGCAGAGGGTCTCAAGTGGCAGGTATTGGAAATCTATCTAACTTGAGCATCTGGAGGTATGACTGATTAATTGGAAACATAAAATGATGGACTTGCATTAGTACCCCAAGCCGGTGGAGCACCGTACCAGAGGCATACGGATTTTCCACAACTTACATACAGGCACACACACAAACACACACATAGTCTCACACGCACATACCCCAAAACCTGATGAGGCAGATATTATTGCTTCCCATTTTACACATGAGGAAATAGGGGTGCAGAGGATTAAATAACTTACCCAAAGCCACAGAGCTAAGAAGTGGTGGTCACAGTTGCGATCGAAGTTTGCACTCCTACACACATTGTGCTTCATCTTTGCTCTGCTGGTTTTGAGGGCAGAGGTTCTCAAAAAGTGGTTTCAAGACCTATTAATAGTACAGCATCACCTGGGAACTTGCTAGAAGGGCACATCCTGGGGCCTCGCCCTACGCCTCTTGATCAGAAACTCCGGGATGGGTCCAGCAATCTATTTTACAGGCAATATTTTCTTTCTTTTTTCACTGTTTATTTTTATTTTATGTTTTTTAAATTTTATTTTCAGTGCAGTTAACATACAGTGTCATATTTGTTTCAGGCATACAAGCAATATTTTCATTTTCTCACTCCAAAGTTTGGGGTGTAAAGGCCCAAGATGCTTTAGTAAAATCTTCACTCCAAATAACAGGTAATGCCTATAACTTAGCAGGGTAATATTTTCTAAGCAAAAAATTCTAGGCTAGAAATAAACCAATAATCCAGACTTGGTCCTGATTTAAAATAATATTTATTCAACGATGCTCATTCTTTCGGTGGGCAGATGACAATTGAAATACTAGATACTGCTTAGCTACTGTAACAATTACGTTAAATTAATTCATAATGCTCGCTCATAACATTGTTTGCATATACTCCTATTGCTTAGGAAAGTGCTAACTAATTTATTTCCCACACATCAAAATCTGGTAAATTGATATAATTGCATTATTTTCCCTAGAAATGCTGATGGGGTCTCGTCTGCATACCTCAGAGGGGAGGGGGATGGGAACAGCGGGTTATATCATGTGCCATATATGCAACAATATCAATAGCTCTGTAGGTACAATGATCAGAGGTGACAGTATTTATGCCAAATCTCTTCATTGTTGGTGGATGTGATGAATAGTTTAAGTCCGTATTTTATTCTTTTTCCAAGTATTGTATTTTTTCATATGCTTTTATTTTTAAAAAAAATCACAGACACACTAGAACCTATTCCCACATTCCAGGGAAACCAGTGAACCAATGGAAATATTTTTGACTATCTGACAAAATGTCTGATAAGAATGTTACTCTCCAAGGTTAGTAGGTCAAGTGATCGATTTAATTTGATGCAGAATTTTACAATAAATTTTCCAGCAAATTGTAAGATCATTGTTGTGTGTAAGATTTCGTGAGGTTTTCTCCCAAGTTACAATGACGGTGGATTCAAAAAGCAACTCATTTCTACTTACCCCTGCCCCTGGCTGCCTTTCTTTGGCAAATTTGGTCTCCAAAGAGTCATCAGAACAAACCCAAGAGAATCTATTCTCCAAGAGACTAAATAAAGATTTGGAATTAGATGCTCTGAGTCCTAATCCTAGGTCTGTAAACAAAACAAAACAACCAACTTTTTTATGCCACTGTTCCCAAGTTCCATTTTCTAGTTTTTTTAAATTGAGCAACCTCACAATCTCAGCACCAGATTGATAACAGAAAGGTTGTCACCGATACAAAAGGCTATCAGCCTGCCAATAGTGGTAATCATAAAGACCTAGTATGTGAAATTCAATTTAAGGAATGAATTCAAGGAAAGAAACTGCCAAGGTTTTTTCGATGTCACTAACATCTGCACAGGATGTATAATGCTGTTGGTGTGGACTGTGTACATACCTCAGTTATATTTTCACTACACAAATACTATTTCCTTGCCCAGCTTTTCATTCAAGTGCTGATTCCTAATACCTGTGAACAAATGTGCTTAGTTAGCCCTGCCAAGGCTGATAAAAACTACAAATCTGCCCCCACTGTTGATCTACGAATGAAAGCGGTGTGCCCTGCACTGCATCTCACTGTACGCTTAGTGGAAAGTCAGCGGGGCTGTTAGCAAAACTTCCTCCACCACAAAAAGATAATATTAATTCAAGCACTTTAGGAAAATTCCCCAAATCCATCTTCTTCTCCTGATAACATTATAGTTTTTGATATAATGATATTTTTTGAGGGAGTTCGGCCTACAGCTTACGAGGAAGGCAATTTATTACACGGTCACGTTAAATTGTTTTCCACCTAAGCCTAAAACTTGTTGACTGTCTTAAACTCCCACCCTCAATAGCTTTAAAGATTTACAATGCAAGGAGAAAACTAGACCTATCTAGCATCGTGCTTCCATGTTTCCACAAGATAGACCTTCAGTATGTTTTAGAGCAAGGCATTTAGTTAAATATCCTTCTCCTTTCTGATTAGTCTGTTTGAACCATTTAAAGAGTCAAAGAGATGAGATCGTTTCTTTTGGCTCCAGAAAATTCTGCTTTGTGACTTGTTTTTATAGGGCAAAGAAAGAGCTGGGGTATGGGATTATGGGAACAGTGACAAGACTGTGTCCCACCTTCAAGGAAGGCAATTATCCTTCAGGAGATAAGTTCCAGAAGGCAGAGTCTATTTGATTCATTGAGAAACTACCATATACCCTCAACATGTAGGTTTGGAACCAATGGGCGATGGTGGAGGTGGGTAGGAGGTGTGGATATTAATGTGTACAAATGCCAGCGACTACATCAACAAAAGGTGGGAGAGGCTGTCTTGCTCAGGATAAACCAACTCTGTCAAAAGCCAGTCCTGTCCTAAAGGAAACTGCTGCTGTTAGGAAAACCCACACTCGATTTACTGAAGAGGAATTCAGCAACATCTGCAGGCAGCATTTTTCATGCAGTTCTTTGAGGCAACAATCTGGAAGTGTCACCAAACGTGCCCTGAGTACTTGCTTTCTGAATGGCGCATGCGGGGCACTTGATGGATTCGGAAGAACGCTCTGCCCTTCGGGAGTTGTCAATGTTTGAGGGAAGGAAAGCAGGTTCAGAACCACTGATGTGAACTTGCACGTGGCTTGTGTGTAACCTGTGAGCGGTACTGAAGACCATTAGCTGTGGACCTAAGAGCTGTAACAGAATGATGCAGAGTTTGAACTTTAAAATGCACTCGGAGAAAGGCGGGAGTAATAATGCCATGGACCTGAATTAACCTTGAAGACAGGGATGTGTGTGAACTTGCGGCTTTCATTCTATTGCAGCCACTCTAACCTCTTTGCTTTTTCCTCTGGCACATCTGGCATGCGCCCTCACGGCCTTTGGACTTGAGTTTTGCTGGGCTTGGAGCACGTTCCCCCAGATATCCGAAGGCACCTTCCGTCCCTTCCCTTCATCAGCCTTCACTGTAGTGTCACCTTTGCAGGGAGGCTTCCCTAATCGCTTATTTGCTACTAAGACTTCAGTGATCATCCACTGTTTGCATTATTTTTCTCAATGGCACTTATCACTGTCTTCAGTACCCTATGTTTTACTTTTTTGCTTATTGATTTTTTTAGTATTCCTGCTAAAATAGAAGCTCGATGAAGGCAGAATTTGTCTGTTTCCTCCCCTGCTATTACCTGGAACATTGCCAAGTTGGTAACATGCACTGACCAAATATTTTTGAAATGAATGACTAGAACTTGCATCAAGGAAAATACATTCTACAGATCTGTATGCCGAGTGATGAGAAAAATGTTTATTATAATCTGTCACATCTTTGACGATACGCAGAAAAATGCATTCATGTAGGGGCATGGGTGTGGAGGGTATCCATTTCCTTGGCCTAATGTTTCTGTGCAGAGGGTCTTCTGTTCCAGTAACTTGACCTTTCTTCCCATACCTTCCTCCTGCAGCCTTATGAAGTTTGATTAACGTTAGTGAGTTTGCTCAGCTCAGTGCCTTGTTGGATACTCTTCCTTGCGAGATGCCACAGGATATTAGCCCTCTGGTCTGCTCCTTCATGGGCTATGCTTGGAGTAGGCCTTTGCTGTCCAACTCTATTGGCAATGGTGGAGTGCCTCTCTCGTTCAAGGGTAAAGTATTTCTAGGCTTCTGATCTGAAACCACATTCTCCCATCATCCATCCTGGGTCTGTTTTTCCACTGATTCCAAATTCAGAAGGTGATAAAAAGGAGTCTATATAGTGACTCCTTAACGGCTATGACAGGAAGGTATCCATCAGGATGGAAAGATTGCACCTGTGGAGGTGGTCAGCATGGCAGCTTGAGGCATTCCAGAGGAAAGAGTCTGGGACAGCAGCACTTTATTGCAAGACTTGGCTCTGCCTTTTGTGACATTTGCCATGTTTTGCAATTTGGACAGTTTTTTACATGAGTTGGATTTAATGTAAGAGAAGAACTGAGCACTACCTACCAGTCCTGGAATGCAGTGATTCTGCCAGTACCGTGCAATTCAATCCCCTACTGGACTTATATGAAGTGTTAGCACAGGGAGCCCAAGAAGGGCTTCCAAGCTTCACCGACACTCACATGAATCCCAACAATGTGGCAGAGCTCTAACTGGCTGAGAAACAAGAGAAGTAGAGAGAGAAGTAGAGAGAGTCGGGCGTGACGCACTGACTTTGAAGAGATCAAGACTTTCATCCACAGACTCAAAAACCATAGCCACTGCCCCAAATCTTGTTTTAGTGATAGTTACACAGATAAGACCTCGGTTGGGTCCAGACACCTCTGGGTTGGCTCACCTTTCACAACTGCCACAAACGCTCACTGGAGCTCGATGCTCCAAATACGCTAGCATTGTACCTTGAAGTATTCTAGCACCAGAACAGCCTTGACTTAAAAAATTGCTCTTAAAAGATTTTGAATCTCTTCCACCACCTACTATGAATTCATGACCAGTCATGCCCCCTCTTCTTTCTAATCACCTCCTACTATCCTGCCTCGATTGGCCCCATTTTCTTCAAATATCCCCATAGATTCTCTGAGTGGCATCTACGTAGAGCCTTCTACCTGCCTACGGACTTGAAGCCAGATAGCACATGCTTAAAATTCATTATTTTCTAAAACTGTCATCATGAAAGACATACCATGGCTATTCTGTTTGATTTAGATCAGTGCTGTCCAATAGAAATACAATGTAAGCTACATGGGTAATTCACATTTTTTAGGGGGCGCCTGGGTGGCTCAGTCGGTTAAGTGTCTGACTTTAGCTCAGGCCATGATCTCATGGTTGTGGGGTTCAAGCCTGCGTTGGACTCTGTGCTGAGCTCTTGCTCAGAGCCTGGACCCTGCTTCAGATTCTGTGTCTCCTTCTCTCTCTGCCCCTCCCCCACTCATGCTCTGTCTATCTGTGTCTCTCAAGAATAAATAAATGTAAAAAAAAATTAAAAATTTTAGAACCACATTTAAAAAGTAAAGACAGGGGCACATTGGTGGCTCACTTGGTTAAACATCCAACTTTGGCTCAGGTCATGGTCTCATGGTTCATTAGTTTGAGCCTCACATTGGGCTCTGTGATGACAGCTCAGAGCCTGGAGCGTGCTCTGGGTTCTATATCTCCCTCTTTCTCTGCCTCTCCCTGACCCTCCTCTCAAAAAATAAGCATTAAAAAAAAAAGAAGAAAAAATAAAGATAAACAGGGGCTCCTGGGTGACTCAGTCAGTTAAGCATCCAATTCTTGGTGTCGGCTCAGGTCATGAGATTGAGGACCACGTTGTGCTCTGCTCTGAGCTCTGCGTGTGGAGCCTGCTTGAGATTCTCTCTTGTCCTCTTTCTCTGCCCCTCCCCCATCACTTGCACACTCTCTCTCAAAATAATAAACATTTTTTAAAAAGTAAAGATAAGTGAAATTAATGTGATAATATATTTTATTTAACCTGATATATCCAAAATATCATTTCAACATGTAATCAATATAAAAATATTACTGAGATATTTACATCTTCAAAATCTGGTCTGTATCTTACACTATATTTCACTACAGATATGCCACATAGATTTCCAGCACTCAGTAGCTACTGCATTGGACACTGCACACTGGATGGTGTTGCCTTACATTCCTGGGAAGACTGGGAATTCAGAGTGATGTGGCTTCTTGGGCTTAGGGCTATGTGAAGGCATGGTTAGGGGGAAGAAATGGAAATGTTTGAGGATCACCGTAATAAAATCAGATTTGTCCTTTATTTCATTTGCTTCTAAGGATTTCTACATCGTGTTTGCTGAAAAGTCTATCTGACACTGGCAAAGTTAGTGTTTTTGAGCCTCTGAGTTCATCATATATTATATAGCAACAATAATATAATAATAATATATAACCATAATATAATAAAAATATTCAGGATCCTGCTCATAGAGTATCTAGCTCACTGGATTGTTGTGGTGAAAAAATGGGAAAACACTAAGCAAAACTGTTCACAATATTATTCATTTGGTGAAAAACTGACCTTTTCATATTTTTAAAAATAGCTTTATCGAAGTAATCTTGACATTCCGTAAACTGCACATATTTAAAGTGTACAATTTGGCATACATATATACCCATGAAATCAATCAAGATATACACATATCCATCACTGCCCCCCACTTTTTTTCATGCCCCCGTGTTATACACCAGGCCCTCCTCGCGGCTCCCCCCACCCCTCACCTCTCACCTCTGAGCCACGGCAACAAATATTTTTCTTTCTGCCACCTTAGTCCACATTTTCTGGGATGTTTATAGACATGATATCCTACAATGTGGAATATATATATTTATTTATCAGGTTTCTTGAACTCTGCGTAATTCTTTTACAATCCATCCATGTTGCTTCACTTAACCTGTGAGAGGGAGGGGCGATTGGAGGCCCCTGACCCCATCCCGTGGCCTGGGGAGGTGCTTTCCAAGGATTCCACTGCCGTAGGGCCGCAGGGAAGGACGCGAAAGCCACGTGTTAAGACCACCAGGAGGGTGTTCCTGGTGAATGAACGCAGGTAACCAGGTAACGTCTCCGTGTAAACGTTTAAGGTTCTGGCGGACAATGCCCAAGGAGTCAGCCCCTTAGCTTGTTGGAACTGCCGGTTCGATCTGGAGCGGCTGGCCCCCCGCCGTGGGTCTCTCCTTGGCCTCTGCGTGCAGGGCCGGGTCCCCACACGCGAGGGCCAGGCCCGCCCAGGGAGGGAGCGATGGGCTGTGGCAAAGATGCATCCACGGGGAAAATGGGGGTGGCCCTGGACCTCTGGGGGGGGTTGGGGTGGACTTGCGGGCTGCCCTGTGGGTCAACCGTGCACCCCAGCCGGAGGCGGAAGGAGGCTTAGCAGGTTGGAAGAAGAGCTGAGGTTAGGGACGGGGGCCGGGCCTGCGGGCAAACTGGAGACCTTGGCGGCCTCTTTGCAATGCGAGGATGGCGCCTCCTAAGCAGGGCGTCCATTTGAGTTAGTGAATTAGAGGTGTCTGTGACTCCGGAAGGCGGGCGCTGGGAGCCTCAGAGGGGCTCCACCCAGGACTTTGGTCCCGGCTCCCGAGGGGACAGAAAACCTAGCACTCTTCCCGCCAAGTAACAGGTCCTGGTGGTAAGAACTTCCCTTCCTGGTCAAGGGCAGGGGTGGAAAATGTGTTCCCTGGGCCTCGGGGCTCAGACTCCTGCATTGGCTAAGTAGCATGTTCATTGCAGCAGAGGGGGGGGGGACCCTGTCCACCAGCCCGCTGTTCCTAGAAATGTGGGTGTTGCCAAGTCCTGTAAAGCCTGCAGATCCTCCCAGGATCCCAGCCCCCTTATTCCTGTGGCTGACCGAGGCCTGTGGAGGAGTGGAAGAAATTCCTGCCCGGGCCCAGAATAGCGATGCCAGGACATAGGCAGGAATGTAAGACAGTTTACTTCATTTTCAACTATTGATGCCTTTCTTGCCTTATTGCACTGACCACCTTAAATGTAATGTCCAATAAAAACAGTAATCGCTTCTCGGCCTTTTGGCTAAGATCAAGTGCAATAAAAACGTTAAAACCAGACATTTTTTTGCCCCCTTCCTGATTTCAGGAGGACAGTAGTCAGTCTTGTATCATTAATTATGATGTCAGTTGTAGCCTTTAAAAATTTTTTAGAATAAATATCCTTTATGAGATTGAGGAAATTCCCTTTTATTCCTAGTTTGCTGCAAGTTTAAATTTAGACTGAATGTTGAGGGGCACCTGCGTGGCTCAGTAGGTTGAGCATCCGACTTTGACTCAGGTCATGATCTCACCATTTGTGGGTTCCAGCCGGATCGGGTTCTGTGGTGACAGCTCAGAGCCTGGAGCCTGCTTTGGATTCTGTGTCTCCTTCTCTCTCTTTCCCTCCTCTGCTAATGTTCTGTCTCACTTAGTCTCTCAAAAATAAATAAATGTAAAAAAAACCTTTAGAATGAATGTTGAACCTGCTCAGCATCAAATGAGTTTAATGGTTTTTTAATTTTTAATATGGTGGCTTATATTAATTGATTTTCAAATGTTAAACCAGCCTGAATTCCTGAGATTCACCCCATCTAGCATGATATATTGTTTATATATTGTTAAATATTTAAGTACTAAAATTTAGTTTAGAATTTTAGTTTTGAATCTGTGTTCATGAGGAATATTGGACTTTGGTTTTCTTTCTTTTTTAAAATTGTGGTAAGAACACTTATCATGAGACCCTCAACCAAATTTTAAGTGCACAGTGCAGTGTTGCTAACTATAGTCACAATGTCATACAGCACATCTTGAATTTATTCATGTTGCATAATTGAATTTTATACCCATTGAACAACTCCCCATGGCCACCATTATTCTACTGTCTGTTTCTAGAAGTTTGACTGTTTAACATACCTGATACAGAATTTGTCTTTCCAAGTGATTGGCTTATTTCACTTAGCATAATGTCCTCTAGGCTTATCCATATTGTCCCTACAGCAGATTTCTTTCCTTTTTAAGGCTGAATAATATTCCATTGTGTGTATACACCACATTGTCTTGATCCATTCATCTGTTGGTGGACATTTAATTTGCTTCTATGTCTCAGCTTTTGTGAATAATGCTCCGATCATCATGAGAATACAGATACCACTTCAAGATCCTGTTTTCAATTCTTTTGAATATATATCAAGAATTGGGATTGCTGGATCATATGGTAGTCCTATTTTTAATTTTTTGAAGAACCACCAAACTGTTTTCTGTAGTAGCTTCACCATTTTACATTCCTACCACAGGGTAATAAGAGTTCTGATTTTTCCATCCTTGGCAAAATTTATCTTTTATATATGTTATATATATAGTATATATAGTATATTATATAAATATATACCATATATAATATATAACATATATTATAAATATAGATACAGATATAATAGCAATCCTGAAAGGTTTGAGGTGATGTTTTGTTGTGGTTTTGATTTGCATTTCCCTGATGATTAGTGATGTTAGAATTTTTTCATATAACTGTTGGCCGTTTGTATGTCTTCAGAGAAATGTCCATTCAAGTCCTTTATCTATTTTTCAATCAGATTTTTGTTTTGTTTTGTTTTTGCTATTGAGGTGCAGTTTCCTTACATATTTTGATTATCAACCCTTTATCAGATATATGGTTTGCCAGTATTTTCTCTTGTTTTGTAGGCTGCCCTTTCACTCTGTTGTTTGCTGTGCAAAAGCTGTTCAGTTTGATGTAGTCCCCCTTGTCTACTTTTGCTTCGTTTGCTCGTGCTTTGGTGTCATATCCAAGAAATCATTGCCAAGACCAATGTCAAGAAACTTTCCCTTTTGATTACAGGCACTATTCCCGGCACGGTGTGAGCGGTGAGCAGTGCTCCCTCTAATTCTTGCAGGTGGTTATTTCTTGGGCCTCAGGTAGACCCATCACTTCATATGGTAATCAGTGCTTTGATAAATATTCAGGTATATCCTCGTGCAGTTCTCTAGAGTTCTCTCTAACTGGTCCTCTATCTTGTCAACTGGAGTTGCCTTGGTCTTTCCAGAGTTTCAGTTCTGTCTTCTCAACTCGGAGAACCTGCTAAGTTCTGCAAAGATTCTCCCTCCTGGCACTGAAGACCTGAAACCCTCCACTCATTAAGTTGGGCAATCATGGGGCTTGCCTTGTTCGTTTCTGATCAGTCAGGCATCACAGTTCTTTGTTCCTCTGTGGCTAGCAAGTTAAAAACTATTCTTCCATATATATTGTCCACTTTGGGGGTCCTTTTTGACCCTTTCAGGTGACAGAGTAAATCCAGTCCCCATTCTCCCACATCTTAGTTGGGAGCCTTCCTTCTCTCAGCAAATGTTTGAGTGCCCGACAATGGGATTTTCCTTCGAAAATTGCAGGACCACTTCTGTAGCAGACAAAAGAAAAAAATATTGTTGCTGGGGTGGGCCAGCAACGATTAGAGTGTGTCAGTGGTGTTACCAAAAAAACTCTTACAAAACAAAGAAAGCAGAGTTTCATTCTCTAAAATGTTGACTCTAAAAGATGACTCTTCTGCGGATGTGACTCAGTCTGTATTTTACATGTTTTCATTAGTAACAATAGCTATGGGACTCAGGACTCTCTGGGCCTTTGTTTTCTCATCTAGAAGATGGGGATAATTATAGTAGGTCCTCACAGGGTTCATAGCGAGAATTTAATGAGACCATATAGGCAGTGCTATCAGCTTCATACCTGACACACCGACATACGCAACGAAGGTCAGGAAATCTTCAATCTTTCAAGATAGCTCCCAGTTCTTGTACTACTATTAAATTTGCAAAGACTCCCTGTCTTCTTCCCCCTTCATCACACACACCCTCTTCTTTTTTCTCTGCAGACTTAAGAGTAACTGCTTTGGTTTGTCATCATAGTGACATGTTAGTTATAGAGACCTCCAGTTTGAGAGTTGCAAGTGCGCTTTGTGACCTTTTATCCAATATCCACCACTATCCACATTCTTCACAGAAGGAAAGTGCAATCTTGAGATAGGAAGTCATCTGCCCAGGATCACAGAGTTGGTAATGGTGGAACTGGTCTCCAGGTCTTCCGACCAGGTGTTTTCTCCACAAAACAGTGCTACCCCTCTTATTCTCTAGGCCTCTCTCAATTCTGGGAAATAACTTGACACTCACAAATAAGGATTTCACAGAATATTACAGAGAGAGTTATACCATCCTTCTTTGTAAGATTTTAAAATCTCTTTTTCCTTTTTATATTTATGCGTGTGTGTGTATGTTGGGGTGAAGAGGAGGGTGGGAAGTGGGAAAATCTAACCAGAGTCAGTATAAACCAAATTTGCGGTCACAAAACAAAATGATGCACTGCAGATTTAAGAGGTCCCCAAGTCCATCTTCATTTTATAGCTGATTAAGTTGTGACATGGAGAATCCAACAGAACTCTTAGTTTGATATTTGGCTAAGCTACATTTTGAGTCAGCTAGAATTTAGTCTAGAGTACATTCTGTTAAATGTAGTGTCTTTTCAATAGCTTGTGACTGTTTCTGAGATAGTGACCATGGACGGTTATTAATGTAGTGTACATTAATGTGGTGTACAACTGAGTCAAAGGTCCCATGATTTCTTAAAAAAATTACTTTTGGAGAATTTAAGAGCTCCATCTAAACTTGAATATTAACACTATTGGTTATGTACATTACCTTTTTTTCCCCCTTTTCTTTCAACCTACAACAACAGAAAGCAGTTCTTAAGCTTAAGCATTATGGTGATAGTGTTTATAGAAATAGTGCACATAAAAAAATATTTAGAATTAGATTCTGGCTTTAGGCGATCTTTGTAAATGAGACACAATTTTTATAACTTTATAAATATCTTTACAACATCCAAATTATCTTGCAATAGAAGTATGAATTTTATTACATCACAAATGTATATTATGTGAATGCAAAATTGGATGCTGTTAAATCCTAGACATTCTGATTTTTAGGATGATTATGTGATTGTAATTTCATGAATAATAATAATTTGTTGGTCGTGGATCGATTATTTTTCCTTGCAACTGAGTTTATCATTTTCTTGACTTTGTCTGATCCTTGGATCCTTGGGGGTAAATTTTCAGTACCGCACATGGGGAGTTAGCTGTGTGAGTCCCATTAGTGTGAAACGGAGTTTTGTAGCTAAACCCGTGAGGAGAGCAGTTGCTCTTTAATGTTATTTTAATATTTAATGGTTATTGCAGGGCTCTCAAGCTGGGACTGTCTCAATGAGAGAGATTTCCAGAACTTATGAGAGGGATTTTAAACATCTATTTAGAGCATATTGCAATAACCTTCGTTATAAGAAGAAGATTTTTTAGGGAGAAACAGTCCAACTCAAAAAAGTTTCCCTTTAATGGTGGCAAATTTGAGACTGAGACAACCGATGTCTTCTGTTTATTAGAATTCTACAAAGGGTTCATTAACCTGCTTTCATGAAGTCACTTAGATATTAATATGGTGAAATTTTAAAGGAGTATCAGAGAAAAGGAGTAAAGCGTTTTTTGTTTATGGATGCTGATTGTTTTTGTCATTCATTTTATTATAAGTTTTTTTGAGTTAATTGGTACTCTTGATTTTCCTTAAAAATCTCTAGGCAAATTTGTAGAGGTTATAGTATGTGAAGAAACGTCTATGAAGAATTAATAGGCTTTCACAGTTAGATTATTTAGTTATCTCAGGGAATTATCTCACTGTAAAGACTACACAGTTGCATCCTCCCCTCGAGGCATCCTCCTCGGTGCCTGGTGGTCCCCAAGAAGTCAGTACAGGCCTAAGTGTTTGAGGAATGAGAGCATCTGGCCTCAGTCCTTAAAATATATCCCATGTTATTTTCATCAAATCTAAGGAGCATAAAACCTGTATCTGAAGTACCCCAAGAAGCCATTCAAGGTCTCCAGGTAGAAGTTTTGGAAAGTCTCGGGGCGCCTAGGTGGCTCAGTGGGTTAAGCGTCTGACTTCTGCTCAGGTCATGATATTGTGGTTCTTGAGTTCGAGCCCCGTGTTGGGCTCTGTGCTGACAGCTCAGGGCCTGGAGTCTGCTTCAGATTCTGTCTGCTTCTCTCTCTGCCTTTCTCTCTCTCTCTCAAAAATAAGCAAACATTAAAAAAAGAGAAATGCTGGAAAGACTCAAAGTAAAAGAAGAAGAAAGTGGAACAGCTTTATCCATTATCACTCATCCCTCCTTTCTCCTGCAAGTTCAAATTTTCCTTCTCTTCTTGTTTCACTCAACTTGTAAACATGTCCGCATACTGGAGCAAGAAAGCAAACCAATTTTTCTGTCGCACAGAACTTCTTTCTAGCTATGTTCTTACATCCTTCCTTCCATTTTCCACCCACCTCTATAGCAGAGCCGCCTCCTTCCACAGTCCCCTCTTTTACTTCCTTCCTGCTTCCTGGTACTGGCCTATTCCGAGGTCTCCTCAGTGTCTATCTGACTTGCCCTCACTGAAGTTCTTCATACCCTTAAATACCACCTTCTTTTCACTTCTTCCCTTGCTCCTTCTGTTCTTACTTCATTCATTACTAAATAGGTTTTGCCAGACACTGCTCGAAGTACCTTAAACAGATAAATAAGGCCTAGTCACAGTCCTTAGGGGGCTTAGGGTCTAATTGGAGAAAGAGGAAAATATTTTTGTTTTCTCTGCTCTGTGATGCTAGAGCTTGGACTCTGGAAACCATATCTCTGCTGATTCCCTTCTAGATTCTTGTCAACAGGGAGTGTGTGAGAGAGACTGGAAGGCTGGCTTTGGGCAGAAGTAACTTACTCTTTCCTGTTTCCTTTCTGTTTTTGCCGGTGACGCTTTACCATATCCCTTTACTCAGGCAGGGTTGGTTGGCTCCATTCTCCAGCTCCTTGTTGCCCTTTCGAGAATCAGCTTCAGGGTGCCCGGTCAATGATATCAGCACCAGTTGGGCAGTGGTCTGCCTTAAAGGTTTGGGTCCCAGCTCTATGGAGCATACCCTCTGTGGTCCTGATGCATCAGTATCTCCAGGCAACGCCCCTCAGAGTCCGAGTAGCCAGCTCTGAGAGCCTCAGGCTTGCAGAAGGTCTGGCTGTATAGCAGACTGCTCTACCTCTTGGTTCCATTATGACCCAGCAGGTCAAGGGTTCTCAGTGATCTCTGGCAGGTAGGGCTGCTGTAAGGTCCTCTGGGAAGCCCCAGGAGGAGAATTAAGTACAGACCCCTAAGCTCTATTCTTTTGGGGGGAGTTGAGCCATAGATGATTTATGGTTCTTCACATTTTGGACATAATTCATATACCACAAAATCACACATTAAAGTCTTCAAGGTTCTTTAGGATATTCACAAGACTGTGCAACCATCATCACGTTCTCATTTTAGAACACTAAACTCTCTTCTGCACGCCAAAATTCTCCTGTTGAAAAAGAGCTCTTGACTCGTTACTGGGCTGTCCTGCAGTGTGACCCGGCCAGCAGAAGCTGAGTGTGGTCCGACGCCTCCAGGGTAACACTGTGTGTGCACCAGCACTCCATTACCCCTGGAAATGCTGCAGAAGACGCTCTGTCCAGGAAGCTCTGAAGACTCAAGTGAGTTGAATGAGCAGGTGGCACAGACTTCCTTAACTCCTACTGATGCATTATTACCTCACTCACTCCTTCAATCCACACCCTTGGCCTCACTAGGAACTTTGTTATGATGAGTTGACTGAGGAGTAAAACACTTGGGCCTGATTTACACACGTATTCGTCTATTCAAGTTGCTATTACAGAATTCCACAGGTTGGATGGCTTAAAGAACAGAAATTTATTTTCTCACAGTTGTGGACGCTGGAAGTCCAAGATCAAAGGTCCATCAGGGTTGGTGTCTGGTAAGACCTCTATTCCTGACTTGCAGACAGCTGCCTTCTCACTGTGTCCTTATATGGCCTTTCTTCGTTCATGTTCAGAGAGAGATAGAGACAGAGACAAAGACAGAGACAGAGATGTCTGGTGTCTCTTGCTCTGTGATTGTTAATTTTATGTATCAACTTAACTGGGCAATGGGGTGCCTAGGTATTTGGTCAAACATTATTCCAGGTGTTCCATGAGGGCATTTTTGGATGAGATTAGCATTTAAGTACATGTACTGAGTGGAGTAGATTGCTCTCCCTAATCATCCAGTCAGCGGAAGGCCTGAAGGGAACAAAAAGGCTTATCTTCCCTCCAGTGAGAGGCAATGTTTCCTGGAGCTGGAACTTCACCTGACTTCTTACTCATGCTGAAGCATCTCTCAAACCTGCTGGCTTTTGGACTAGAACTTATAGAGTTGGTTCTCAGGCCTTCAGACTCAGCCTAGAATTATAGCATCAACTCTCCTGGGTCTTTAGTCTCCAGCTTGCTGATGACAGATCTTGGGACTTCTTAGATTCCATATCATGTGAGACAATTATAATAAATCTCTTTATATTGATTCTGTTCATCTGGAGAATTTTGACTAATACACCCTTCTTATAAGGACACTAGTCCTATCAGATTAACACCCCACCTATATGACTTCATTTAACTTTTATTGCTTCCCTATATGTCTATCTCAAAATATAATGGTAGTGGGAGTTAGGGCTTCAGCATGTGAGTTCTGGGGAGGACACACTTTAGTTCATACAAACATGGTTCTACAAGGTATCTAGAATGGTTTTGAAAGATAATGATGTGAGAAAAATTCACCAGCTGGGTAGGACTTCAAGTCTTCCACTTGGTTGTCCTAACAGTTGTCCAGAAGGATGACTGTGTATTAATTCATAGTCAGTAGGTAAGTTTGGTGGGCATTGGTCAAAGACTTGGAAAGAACAGGACTGAAGATTGGTGACAAGTAGGTCTGGAAAAGAGGAATGTGGACGGGTTTTTGGAACGAGCACAGAATGTGAAGATAATTTGTGTCCCATGGAAAAGCTCACCAAGGGACATTTACTATAGAGGAGTCTTTCAGTTGTCTGAAGGACAAGATAATACATTCCATGGATGACAATCAGCCTCTGTCTTGTCACTGTTATTCTGGTACTGGATCAATAGGCCTATGTATGAAGCATCTGTGGTGGCACTGGGAAAGGCTATGCATGAGCTCATCTTCCCCAAAACAAGGATGACCTGGCTTCTACCACTGCTGAGTGCCTAATTTGCCAATAAAAGAGATTGGCCTTGAGTTCTTGGTATGTCACCCTTACTCTAGCTACCTAGAGGCAAGTTGATAACATGAATTTTTTCCATCATGGAGGGACAACAGTTTGACTTCACTGAACATGGATATCCCTTTCCTACCTATAATGCTTTTACTGCCACAATCATCTGAAAATATAGCATTTTATTCACCATATTCCGTATAATGTGACTCCTCTTCAAAGAACTTATTTCACAACAAAGAAAGAAGAGCAATAAGCTCAAGTGCATGAAATCTACTGGTTATAGAACCATCCCATCACCCTTTCTTCTCTCTCTCTACCTTTATCTCTTTTCTCTCTCAGATATCTTACTCTGGCAGAGGCAAGCTGCCACGTTGTACTTGGCTCTGTAGAGTTCAAAGAACTAGTATCTTCACCAACAATTACTGAGGACCTGAGGCTGAGAACAGCCACTTTAGTGAGAGCTTAGAAGTAGCTTTTCCCCCATTTGATCCTTCAGATGACTTCTGCTCATGCTGACACCTTTATAGTCTCATGAGAAACCCTGAGACAGAGGAACCCAGAAGAACCAGAGTCAGATTCCTGAGCTGAGAAACTGACAGACACATGTTTGCTGTTTTTAAAAAAATTTTTTTAATGTTTATTTATTTTTGAGAAAGTGAGTGAACTAGGGAGGGACAGAGAGAGAAAGAGGGAGATACAGAATCTGAAGCAGGCTCCAAGGTCTGAGCTGTGAGCACAGGGACCCTGATGCGGGGGCTTGAACTCCCGAACTGTGAGATCATGACCTGAGCCCATGTCAGACACTTAATCGACTGAGCCACCCTGGCGCACCCACATGCTTGCTGTTTTAAGTTGTTAAGTTTTATGTTCAGTTGTTATGCAGCAACAGATAAATGATATGTATTAAATAAAAGTGTAAAGTTTCTGATAAATTTTAAACACTGGACAGCTATGACTAAGTATGTTTAAACATGAATACATATTTAATTTAATTAATTTTTAAATGTCTTTTATTTATTTTTGAGAGACAGAAAGAGACAGTGCGAGCAGGGGAGGGTCAGAGAGAGGGGGAGACACAGAATCTGAAGCAGACTCCAGGCTCTGAGCTAGCTGTCAGCACAGAGCCTGACGCGGGTCTCGAACCCACAAACCGTGAGATCATGACCTGAGCCGAAGCCGGACGCTTAACTGACTGAGCCACCCAGGTGCCCCTAAACATGAATACATATTTTAGAAATGTCACTGGCATAAGTTTTTAAAAAGACCACTTTGGCATCAGTGTTGACGTTGTGTTGGGTTAGACCACGGGCAGGAGAATAAGAGGATCCTGTAACAGTGACCTAGGTGTGAAGGGAAGACACTGGAAGTGAGAATGGAGCAAGCTAGATTCAAAGAGGAACTTAGGAGATCAGACTCGGGCATCCAACAGGATGTGAAAGATGTTCTCTGTGTAAAACAATGAGACTCCACTCCCCATGTATTCTCTCTCTCTTACATGGTTTTTCTTTGTTCTTTTTCATTCTGTGCCCTGGACCTCCCCTTTCATCTGTCTCTCCTGAGGTGGCCAAAGCTCTGCAGAGTTCATGCTAGGCAATCTCACCGGGACCCAGGGATTCTCTTACCGTCTGTATACCAAGGACTCCCACATCTCTCCTCCTGACACCTCTCATGGAAGCACAAGTTTTATACATCCGACTGTACACAAAGCCTGAGTTCACTAGTTTAGGAGTTAGCAAACTTTTTCTGGGCTTTGCAGGCCACACAGTCTCTGTCGAGCTGCCCCACTCTGGGGTTGGACTTATGATAGTAGTCAAAGACAATACATAAATGACCGAGCATGCCTGTGTTCCAATAAAACTTTATTTGTGTATAGTAAAATCAAAATTTCCTATAATGCCCACTTGTCATGAGGTATTATTTTAATTTTTCTTTTTTACTACTGTTGAAAAATGTAAAAACTATTCTTAGCTCTTGGGTCTTGTGCGCTGTAATTTGCAGACCCCTGGTCTACTGTCCACCATGTTTCTAGCCTCATCTCCTGGTATTCCTTGCACTCAAGAGGTGGCAAACCTAATGCCCTTTTTTTATGTCTGTCATTGACTGTCTGTGGAGTTTTTATTGCCTTTGATGCCCTCTTGCATCTCTTTGCCCTGTGACCTCCTCATCATTGATAATTACTGGCTTAGTTGTACCCTATTCAGTCTAGCTTTTTTGGATTCCCCCAGGCAGAATTATTTCCTTGCTTCTCTGTGCTCTCAAAGTACTTTGTTCCTATCTCCATTCTAGCAGGTATCATATCATAGTGTCATTTATCTCTTTAAGTACCTGTCTGCGACATTGGCCTATGAACTCCCCAGTGTCAGACATCTCCCCTTGTTCGTCCAGTCCACACTTAATAATGTCTTGAAGTGACTCATACAAGAAAGCCAGCATTTTGTACAAAATACTACAGATCCTTTCTAGAAAATTTGACCAAAAAGAAAAGTGTTTTCATTAAAACTATGGCTTCTTATATTTGAAGACTGGTGTTTTGGAAAATAAAATATCATCTTCCAAAAGCTGGTTTTCATAATACTTATTTAGAGGCTCAAACATTAAAAATTCTTATAAAAATATTTTATAACCTGTATACAAATATAAAAATGTTAATCTTCAATAATATTATTGCTACTACTCAAACTACAACGTCTACAGTTACTCCTGCTATTGTATTGCTATAAACCTGATTTTAAAAGAAATTTACTTCGCTGATATATGGAATTTAGTCCCAGGAACATAAATTTACCTCATCTCCCAAAGCATGTCTTGTCTGATTTATTTTTGCAGATATTTTTTTGGAGATAGGAACTCTTTCACACTTGTTATCATTTGTTTTCATACTAAAATTAAACAGTTTTCCCATAAAACCTTACATTCATGTGATTTTTAAAAATTTCATTTCTTTCTTAAATATGTCCATCTAGATATGATTTCATATTTGGCCTTCATAGGACATGTTCTTTTCACCAAAATCCTAGAGATAATCTCAGGCAAGAAGCCTGGTGTCCTTCGCCAGTGGACTACTTTATGATGGGGAGAAGTAATTCAGTCTCCCCTCTATTAATTCCTATCAAAAGCCAGATTTACTCTCTTTTTCCCCAGTGGAACTATTTCTGTTTGATTTCAATTAAAAATGAAATGTCAGCATTTCAGGATGCATTATGCTGCTTTATGGTGCACACGATTCCAACTCATTAGGGAGAAGGCAGCATGTTTGGAGGAAACCCAGTTGGGATGGAAAAGTAGATTTCTGTTGCACGTTTCTGTTAGGAGTATGAACCAGAATGTATTTTACAAAGGTCTCTATTTAAAGGAAGAATCCACGGCAATAAGTTTCCCAATTCCCATATCATTTACTATCTTTGACTTGTCCAGAGATTTCCTCAGTTAGATCATATTTTCTTTATTCCCAAGCTAAATTTATCTAAAGACAATCCCATTTCTGGTCTCTGAATATTAAATACTTTTGGAAAAGAGTGTGTAAAGATTGGGGATGTATTTATGGTTCTTTAAGAAGTTGATTATATTAAAGGTAGTATTTTATGAGGGTTGGTGTTCCAAGGAAAAGAAAGTCTATGCTTCGAATTTTGATGGTCTGAGACCTGACGTATAAAAATTCAAATATATGTGAAACTTCAGGAGAGTTAGTATCACTCTGCTTTTCTCCTTCCCAACAAATGGGCATATGTAGGTAGTTATGGAAATACATTGGTAGTGTTGACAGCTTGACCAGGAGTATAAAATGTATGATAACGTGATCACTTCTAAAAATTTCAACAAGTGATCTATAATATTTTCTGAAGAGCCAGCATCTGGAAAATGGAATGTTTTTCCACTTAAAAGCAAATAATGTATTTTTCCAATTTTAGTCTTGTAAAAGAAAAGCGATGAAGGAATGTGCTTTCTGACTGTATCACATTTGGCAATACCGAGTACGTTAACTGGGAGAAACACAGATTTTATAGCCAAATTTCATAAGAAATTATCATCACCAAGCACCAAAATAACCTGGCAACAATTTCTGAATATTGACCAAAAAATGACCCTTGGTGTGGTGCCAAAGATTAACTAATCGATGTGATCTACAATGTGAGGGCTTGGAAGGGAGGGGACCCATGAATGGTAACTCGCTAAAAAAAAAAAAACAACAAAACTGCTTTGCAGCCCTTCCTCATTTTGGCCTAATAAACTTGTGCTCTAAATTGGATGAGTCTAGCTTGTTACATTCCATAGCTTCTGTTTCCCAGTTATTTACAGGGTGCACTGGTACTAAAGTTCGTGTTTTCGTTCTTTGAATACGTCCTGAAGAACACTTGAAGCATGGACGGTGGGCTAGATACTGTGAGAAGGGCTGGAGAGAAGAGTATTCTGGGGATCACAGTCTTTATGGTCCTCCCCAGTGGAGGGAACTGACAAGTTCACAGCTACCCTGAAGGAAAGTGTCATAGATGTCCTGACAGTGGTTTCTTTAGGATGCTAAGGATATTATGGTGACACAAGAATGGAGTGGCCAGAGGTGTTGAGGAGAGTCAGGAAAGCCTTCATAAAGGACATTGAAGCTACTGGTTTTTGATGACAGTCACTTCTAAGGCTGATGACTGCATGTTCAGCACTCTGTAGGGATAAGTGACCTTGACTTTTCTTTCTTTTTCTAAAAAAAATTGAGATGTAATTGATATGTAATATTGTGCAAGGTTAAAGTGTACAGCATGTTGATTTGGCACGTTTATATATTGCAATATGATCAACATTATAGCTTAGCTAACAGCTCTAGCTCATCATGTAATTGTCATTTCTTTTTTGTGATGAGCACTTTTAATATCTAGAATCTCAGCCACTTGAAGTTTATAATATAGTGTTATTGACTCTCATCACCTGCATTAACACTGCATTAGACCTGCAGAGTTTATTCATCTTCTAGTCGTAAGTTTGTGCCATAAGTCTGCACTGATAGCACATATGTGAATATTATATGTAGTGAATATTATATATATTATATATCATATGTAGCAAATATGATACATGTGAAAATTATGTATCTGTAAACATTATATATAAATACATAATACATATGTAAATATATACATGGATATTATACAGCCATGAGAAAGAAGGAAATCCTACCTGTACAGAACATGAGCAACTCTGTGCTAACAGTGCAGAGCCAGATGCCAGGCTTGAACTCATGAATCGTGAGACCATGACCTGGGCCGAAATCAAGAGTCCGTTTCCCAACTGACTGAGCTGCCCAGGCTCTCCTGAATTAACTAAGTTTTAAATGTACTGTTACTGAGACTCCACTTTTATTATTTATTGAAAAGTCTTAGCAAATTTAAAATACTAGATATATCCATTAGCAAACTATAAAATGTTGATAGTCATTGAAAAACTGAGCCTGGGTGGCTCAGTTGGTTGAGTGTCCAACTTCAGCTCAGGTCATGATCTCGCAGTTTGTGAGTTTGAGCTCCATGTTGGACTCTGTGCTGACAGCTTAGAGCCTGGAGCCTGCTGTGGATTCTGTGTCTCCCTTTCTCGCTGCCCCTCCTCTGCTCATGCTCTGTCTTTCTCTCTCTTTCTCAAAAATAAGTAAACATTAAAACTTAAAAAAAAAGAAAAAAAAAGAAAAATGTGTTTTGGGGGCCTGGTTTTATATGAAGTAAGTATAATGGTACCCTAGGCTGATGTGGAAAATATTTATCTGGAACACAGTTAACTATGCTTTCCTATCCTTAAAATACACTATGAAGTATTTAAATCACTTTCTACAAAAGAACCTTTTTTTGTAGGTCTCCAAAATATCTGTTCGGTCAAGGACAGCAGTAAGTATGTATTTGGGGTAGCTAAATGAATAGCATCACCTCATTCTACGAGAAAACAATGCATGGGTAGTTGTAAAATGCCAGATTGGAAGAGAGCATGTGATAAAGCTTTAGAAAAGTAGCCACAACTCAACAGATTTCAAATTAAGGGCAAAATAATATGCCAAATCTTTTCTCATAAATTTATGCTAGTAGGAAATAATTTCATAAATGTGTAAAGTTTCCTTGTAGTAAATGTTGCATGCAGCATAAAATTTGAGCCCTTATTATGGTTTGCACAATGATCTTACACCAGATAAGGCTTTCGTCATGACATCTGTGTTCATTTTTATTTGAAAAAAGAACTTTCATGATTCTACAAATGTCTGGAATATTCATGACGAGGTCCTAACAGGAAGGGTCCAGGATCACTGTCCATGGCAACATTCTTGATATCAAGTGAAAACACAAAATTTATGCCAATGTTTATAGCAAAACATTGGCAAAGCATTGGCTGTTAGTCCCCTAAATACACCTAATTCGAATATCTGGATGGTCAGGATGGATGTAAAGGAAGCTAAATTTAGGGAAGTCTGCAGTGTAAGTCATGCTGTAATATGGCCGGCAGCCTAGTGGCAAAAAAATTATCATTCTAAAAAATATTCTTAAGATATAAAATACCACCATGCTTGGGTTCTAGCTTCAATATGATTCATAAAAATGGCAAAGACAGGAAGCTTGCTGAAGCCTGGGACCTGGGTGAGGACACATATATGTGCGACTGCTGTCACGCTGGGTTGCTGTATCTGTTAGACAAGCCCACGGAGGTGTAGTGCTTGTGGCCAGCTCTGAAAGCACAAAGCCGTTCTTCATAGAAGCACAGAGGAGGCCAACAAAGGCATGGGAGTAAAACCCATCTAAAAACTTTTATGTAAAAGCACTCCCTTAAACTAAAGCCATAAACCATGCACAATGAAAATATGAGACAGAAGTCATTCTTCTGCATGTTGTAATCTGGGACCACAGGGCTTTTGTAAAACAAATGATTTCTAAGTGCTTAAGGTCAAAGTGGAAGAAAAGGCATTTTATCAAACTTGTTCAGGGGGAGAAAGAACCTCCAAGATGAATGTCATGTCCTTGGCTCATGTATCATTCTTAGGGAATTCTTCAGGGCCTTTCTGAGATTTCGCTGCATGTTCACCACATCTGGGTAATTTAAACCAGTTTGAATGCCATCTGAAGATAGTCGTGTTTTGAGCCAAAGAAAAGTATTTTAAAGTTGTTTTTTTTTAATTACTGTGTCATTAATTTAAAATATAAAGGGCTGGAAATAATGGACTAACATTCATGAAACTGCATTGCCTAATAGTGTGTTAGATAATTATAACATTTAATTACTTGAGAAGAGCAGGCTTTAAAACTTGTATACTACTTGGGGGAATAATTGAATTAGCAAAATTTTACTGTGTTGACAATAATGGCACTAGGTTCTTATCATCATGATGAATAATAAGAATTTGTGGCTTGCCTACTAGGATAGTGGTACTGTGCTAGACACTTAGAACTCAAAAATAATATAGAGGTCCCTGACCCTAATCACTAATATGCTGAGAAGACTAGGCCCAGGGCAGGAAAGAAAGGAAATATGGCAGGTGGGTTATATGAATGCATCTAAAGTTCAGAAGAAGGGTAAGTGTTATAGGCAGGAGAACACAGAGAAAGGGAGCGTGCAAGGTGGCACGAGGGTGGTGAGCAGAGTCAGGACCTGTGAACCCCTGTGGGACGTATGAAAGATTTCTATCTTTATGTTAAGATTAATGGGAAGGAACTTAAAGAAGACCTGATGTTCTTAGATTGACATTCAGAAAACGTCAGCCGCTGAGTGTAGAAAAGATGATAGACATGATAGAATGAATGCAGGTAGGCACGTCCTAAGACAATTCTATTAGGCCAGGAAAGAGATGACCATGCTTTGGAGTAGTGTGAGGGAAGTGGAGATAAAGAGAAGGGGACAGAGACTCCTGACAAATGACAAGCCAGGCAAGGGAATGACACCTATCTGCTCCAAACACCATAGGCATGCTTAAAGTACAGAGCTAAGCTAGAAAGCAAGAGGGAAATTGACACTTCCCGCTGCCTTCGCCTAGTAGGTGCTTGGAGTAGACGAGTGGATTAGGGGATGGTGTTTAATGCCTGTCCTGGCAGTGGTGGTTCATTCCAGTGGCAGCAGTTTTCCCAAAACTAGTATAACCAGCCTCATTGTACCATTTTAGAAACTCGAGTCCCAGCTGGCCAGCACACTTTCCTCAAAGGCATTGGTTCTAGTTCTGCAGGCTCCTTCCTCCTAGCTTTTAAATTTTAACAATCCAGTGCGCCTGGGTGGCTCAGTCAGCTGAGCGTCCAGCTTCAGCTCAGGTCTTGATTTCACAGTCCGTGAGTTCGAGCCCTGAATCAGGCTCTGTGCTTCAGATTCTGGGTCTCCCTCTCTCTCTGCTCCTCCCCTGCTCACACTCTTTTATCTGTTTCTCTCTGTTTCTCTCTCTCTCCCTCTCTCCCTCTCTCTCTCTCTCTCTCTCTCTCTCAGAAATAAACATTAAAAAATTAAATTTTGACAATTCTCACTTCATCCCTTTGTTTCTCCAACCCTAGTGGGGGACAAGGTTATGTAGTTACTGCCTCCATGCCTTGGTGCCTTCTTTTTACCTTTTTTCTGGTTAATACTTCTTCAGTTTAACTTCTGCCTGTTGCAGCCCGCTGTGTGCATTCTATCTCCATTCAGGATCCTAAGTGATAAAGAGGGGATGGAGAGAATAGTCAAAAGGCAATAACTGAGGAGACAAAGGTTGAAAGTTTCTGAGAGTTAAAGAGCTGTGTGAGTCTTCAGACTGTGAAAATCAAACCAAGTGTTAGAATAAATAAAAACAAATCAATCTTTGGGCTCAAGGATCCAGAGAAGGTCTCAAAAGCCAGTAAAGAGAAAGACAGGTTACTTCCAAAGAATGTTGCTTTGACAACAGACTTCTCACAAGCAATAGACGCCAAAGAAATCCATTGTGTCATTTATTGAGATAGGGAGTATTGGGAGGAATGTCATATTTGTTTTTTTTAATGTTTATTTGTTTTTGAGAGAGAGCGCTAGCAGGGGAGGGGCAGAGATAGAGGGGGACAGAAGATCCAAAGTGGGCTCTGCACTGACTGCAGTGAGCCCAACGGGGGCCTCGAACTCACAAATTGTGAGATCATGACCTGAGCCAAAGTTGGACACTCAGCCAACTGAGCCACCCAGATACCCGGAGCATCATATTTGTCTAGGAAGAAAGCACAAGCTTGCATGTGCTGGGTTTTAAATACTTTCGAGAGCTCTAAAAGGAGATGTGCAATAGGCAACTCTATACAAAGGCTTGAGGTCACAGGAGAGGTTCGGGTGGTGGTTGTGCATGAAAGTCTTTGGCCTGTGGAAGATTACCTGGTGAATTAGTTATTTATTTCTGTATAAAAAGTTAATCCCAAACTTACTGACTTAAAACAACAATGAGCATTTATTATCCTTGCAGTTTCCGTGGGTTAGGTTCTTGGGAGTGGCTTTGCCAGGCAGTGTGGTTTGTGGTCCCTTGTGGTGTTTGTAGTGAGGATGTTGACCGGGGCTGCCCTCAGCAAGTCCAGCTGAGGGTTTGAACGAGCCTGAGGCAACAGCGTCGCCGGTGGCTCACACGCAGTGGTGGCTCCTGGCAGGGCCTCAGTTCTTCTCTACTTGGGACCCACCCCACAGTGTGTGAGCATCTTTGTGAGATGGTGGTTGGCTTCCTCCAGACATGGTCGTCCAGAAGAGCATGATGGAAGCCATGTACCTTTATAACTTTCTAAGTTGTCACATGCTGTCACGTCTGCCATGTTCTATTTGTTGTAAGCAAGCCATGAGTATGGTCCGTATTCAAGGAGATGGGGTTGGAGCTCTACTTTTTGAAGTGACTTTTATTGAAGAATTTGAGGACATATTTTAAAACCATCACACCTAAGGAGAGAATGTGGAGTGAGGGAAGGAACACAGCCCAGCAAATATTTTAGGTTTTACAGGACATATGGTGTCTGTCACAACTACTCACTTTGCTATTCTAACATGGAAACAGCCATAGACAATACTTAAATAAATGGGTGTGTCTGCATTAAACTGAAGGCAGGTTGTATTTGGTCTATGGGCAACAATTTGTCAACTCTTG
The DNA here is from genome assembly GCF_006229205.1 of Suricata suricatta. Lineage (NCBI taxonomy): Eukaryota > Metazoa > Chordata > Mammalia > Carnivora > Herpestidae > Suricata > Suricata suricatta. The sequence goes on along the minus strand of NC_043713.1, from coordinate 18,939,293 downwards.
GCCTAGAACACAGCCAGGAGTAACAACTACATATAAAGTAAAAGACATGGGTAGCTGGGTAGTTCAGTCGGTTAAGCCTTCAACTCTTGGTTTTGGCTCAGCTCATGATCTTAGAGTTTGTGAGATGGAGCCCTGCATTGGGCTCTGCACTGACAGTGTGGAGCCTGCTTGGGATTCTCTCCTTCCGTTTCTCTTTGCCCCGCCCCTGCTCAGATGCACAAGCACTCTCTCTCTCAAATAAATAAATAATCTAAAAACAAAGGCCCAAAACTCCCATAAAATAAAAGAGAAAACAAAACAAATAATCTTTCCTATTTTCTAACTCATAAAAGAGGTAAGGCAGGTGCAGTAGGTATTTTAGGAGCTAACAAAAATTTCCTAATACTATAACTTACACATAATTGTGTTTAATCCCCTTAATGGTCCTATTAGTTCATATTTATTTTTGCTTTGTTGTTTGGTTTTTGTTTGAGTTGTGGAAACTGAGACTCCTATTTTTTTAGGAACTTATCCAAGTTACTAGTAACAGATTGGAATTTGAAGCCAAATATGTCTGACTTAAAGTTTATGTTCTTTTCACTAAAACAAACAAACAAACAAAAAGTCCCATATAGTGTGGAGAAATACTTGCAAACATGGCCAGAATGATAGCTTGGACTATACTTGAGCATTGGATGCCAGAGCGTTTGTACAGTGGATGTGAGGGGGTGATGAATTATTAATAGGTTTTGAGCAGTGGCTTGTGAATTACATGATTGGAGTTCTGGCCTATAATAAGTAATCCAACAATGGTTTATTGATTACTTTGTAAAAAGAATATCAAAAGAAGGGAGATTAGACAGAAGGCTGATTCAACAGTCTAGACAGGAAATTGTTAGGATGCGAACTTGAAAGATGGTAACACGGGTGTACAAGTGACATTGCACAGAAATAAGTCCAGTTGAACTTTGGAAATAGACTGTAAAAGGAAGAACCAAAGATGAGCCTCAAAATGTTATCTGGATTGATTGGACGAAGGAAGTCTTAAGGGGAGCTATTTTACACAGAAATTGTGAGTTCCGTTTTATACATGTTGAATTTAAGATGCCAACAAGACGTGCAAAGGGAGGAAGAACACACATGTGACAGTGGTCAGGGCTGGAGATGTCGTTTTTATAAATGTTCGTGCTGGCAAAGTTCTTAGAGAGAAGGAGGCAACATAGTGACAAGCAACTAAGTTCAGGGTTAAAAAAATTTTTTTAAATCTTTATTTTTGAAAGAAAGAGAGAAGGGGAGAAACAGAGAGAAGGAGCCACAGAATCCGAGGCAGGCTCCAGGCTCTGAGCTATCAGCACAGAGCCCAATGCAGGGCTCAAACTTGTGAACCATGAGATCATGACCTGAGCCGAACTCAGATGTTTAACTGACTGAGCCACCCAGGTGCCCCTTAACTTCAGCGTTTTGAGGAGGAGGAGGAGGAGTGAGAAAGAGAAGACCAGTGCAGAAGGTCAGACAAGGGCCTTGGCTGTGTGCTGTCTCAGCAACCAGA
>NC_043713.1:18825363-18937665 GCF_006229205.1 Suricata suricatta | reverse complement strand
TCTCTCTCTCTCAAAATAACAAAAATAAACATTAAAAATAAGTAAATAAATAAATTAAAATGAAACAATAAAATAGTGATATTTTAAAAATATTTAAGAAAAACAATTTAGAACCTAGAATTTTGTGTCTAATCAAACTGTCATTCAATTATGAGGGCTAGATAAAAATATTCCCACACACAAGACCTGAGAAGGTTTCCCACTCAGATTCTCTTGAGAGAGTTTTAGATGCAGTTAAAGAAGTGAAGAGACAAATTTGAGAGAAGCCACAATAAAACTATGGAGAGAAAATGATTTAATACCTTGGTAGCTTTTTGTTGTTATTAAAAAGTGACTAAGATGAAAGAAAATAAAATAGAATATCCATAATAATCTGGAGATTACAGAAGTCTGAATAATTATCAACATAAAGAGAGATGAAGGGTAAGTAAGGTATTTGCGCTCAAGATATTTTATTATGAGGTAAATGTAAATACTCAATTAAAAAACTCCCACAAAGCATAGAATGGATTTTTAAAAAGACATAGAGGAGTGCCTGAGTGACTCAGTCGGGCGAACACCTGACTCTTGATTTTGGCTCGGGGAATGATCTTACAATGCATGAGACCAGGCCCCATGTCAGGCTCTGTGTTTATGATGCAGAGTCTGCTTTGGATTCTCTCTCTCCATCTCTCTGCCCTTTCTCTGCTCATGCGTGTGCGCTTTCTCTCTCAAAATAAATAAACATTAAAAAAATTAAAAAGACATAGAAAAATTGGTAAATAAATTTGGTAGGTAGAAAATGTTTTTTAAAATCTATAGTTATAATAAATATAAAAGGACAAAAAGACAAATATTGACAGATTTGGGGAAAATACAAAATTATATGGTTTCTAATAGTAAACCTTAGACATTATGATATAACAAGATTGAAAGTAAAAAGATTTTTTAAAAAGCAGAGTAATACCAATAAAAAGTTTGTGTAGATATATTATTATCTAATAAGGTAGACTTTAAATGTCCACCCTTGCCTTTGGGGAAGAGCATCATTAGGAATGGGATAATGATAAATGATAAAATGACTTCAAAATACATAAAGCAAAATTGAAAGAGGTATGAGAGATCATGAAAGATCATGTCAGATGCATGTTGAGTAGGAAGCCTAGGTTGGGCAGTAATGAGACCCTCCCACCTCAATCATGTCAGTGGAGACGATGTAGGAAACCTGAATTTCCATCCCTACCTGGCAATAAGAAGTCCCCCTCCATTTCATCACTAGAATAGTATTAGGGAAAACTTAATACTAGGGAATACTAAGGAAGAGAGTTAGGACTTTTGTCACCACCCATTGGTAATGAGGCCATCCTCCAGTGTGGTGTTAGCAGGGGCCACCAGAAAAGTGGTCGTGAGGCACTCCTACCCCTGCCTGCCAGGGAGTTATCAGTGGTGGGCTGCTGGGAAACTGGACTCCCTCTCCTACCTGGCAAAATGAGGAACTCCACCCTTCAGGTGTCAACAGACCCTCAAGAGAAACCTAGACTTTCACCTCCACCTGGCAGTAACTAAGCATTCCTTCCTTCCTTTGCTGGAGTGGTGTTAGTAGAAGCCAGCTAAAATAGAGGTTTAAATAAGAGCAAGAGCCTCTTCATAGTATACCCATAATACTGAGTTTCAGTGGAAAAGTCACTCTTCATATTGGGATGATCAGACTTAGGAAGACCTCACACTGCATGAAAAAAATGAATGGGTGCCAACACTAAGATGCCAGCAATGATAGGATTACCCAACAAAAATTTTAAAGCAGCCATCATAAAATTGTTTCAGTGAGCAATTATGAGCTAACTTAAAACTAATGAAAAACATAGAAAGTCTCAAAAAAGAAATAGAATAAAGATGAACAAATGAAAATTCTAGTACTGCAAAATACAATAACCAACATAGAAGCCCCAAGGGAATACCCAGCATTAGAGTGGAGGAACAGAGGGAAGAATCCATGAATTAGATGATGGAACATTAGGAATTACCCAATCTGAACATCATAGAAAAAATAGCCCAAAAAGTATGAAAGAAGAAAAAACCTCCAACAAACAAAAAACAACCAGAGCCTCAGGGACTTATATGACAATAACAAAAGATCTAGCATTCGTGTGATCAGTCCTGGAAAGAGAAGAGAAAGAGGGTAGGGCCAGAAAAAAAAGTGAAGAAATAATGTCTGAAAACCTCAACTTTTCATAAGACATAAACCTAAAATTCTTGAGTTGAGCAAAATCAAAAGAAGATGATCCCAAAGAAGTCCATGCCAGCATATACTATAGTCAAGCTTTTGAAATCTAAAGTTAAAGAAAAATTTTGAAAGCAGCAAGAGAGAAAGGACAAGTTAATTATAGTAGAAAATAATTTGAATGACAGTAGATTTCTTATCAAAAACAATAGGAGCCCAAAGCAGCTAATGCAAATACTTCAAATGTTGAAAGAAAAAAAACCTGTCAACCCAGAATCCTATATCCGGTGAAAATATCCCTCAAAATGAAGGGAAAATCAAGATATCTCAGGGGCAGGAAAACAAGGAGACGACCCTAAAAGAATAGCTAGAAGAAATCATCTAAGCTGAAATCCGATGATAAAGGCAGGAAGTTAGAATGGCAAGAGGGAAGAAAGAATACAGCAAGCAATATTATAGGCTAAATATTCTCCTTTTGAGTTTTCTAAATTATGTTTTATGGTTGAAGCAAAAATTATAACAATGTCTGGTGTGGTTCTAAATGTACACAGAGGAAATATTTAAGGTAACTGTTATAGATGAGAAATATAGAAGAACAAAAAGTGGTAAAATAATGCCACTAATTGACTGTGATAAGTTACGATTATTATATTTATAACATCTAATACCTAGATTAGCAATCACTACAAAAGCTACACGAAGAGATGTACTCAAAAACACTATAAATGGGGCGCCTGGGTGGCTCAGTCGGTTAAGCCTCCGGCTTTGGCTCAGGTCAGATCTCAGGTTCGTGGGTTCGAGCCCCGCATCAGGCTCTGTGCTGACAGCTAGCTCGGAGCCTGGAGCCTGCTTCAGATTCTGTGTCTCCTTCTCTCTCTGCCCCTCCCCCTCTCATGCTCTGTCTCTCTCTGTATCAAAAATAAATAAAATATTAAAAAAACACTATAAATGAATCAAATAACAATTAGAAAAATGTTTCGGTAATCCACAGGACGGAAGCTAAATGAAAAACAAAGAGAATAAATAGAAAGTAAAAAAAAAAAACAAAACAGTAGATTTGAGCCCCAGTATATCATCAATTACATTAAATGTAAATAGCCTAAATCCAATTAAGATAAAAAGATTTGCAGAATGTGTGACAAAATTTGATCTATTACATGCTCCTTGTCTGAAACTCACTTCAAATATAATACATAGGCAATTTGAAGCAAAAGAATGGAAAAAGATAAGTCATGAAAATATTAATTTAAAAAAAAGCTGGAGTTGACTATATTAATATCAGATAAAGTAGGCTTCAGAGCAATGAAAAGTACCAGAGATGAAAGAGTCAATCCGCCAAGAAGACATAACAGTTTTAAATGTGTATTAATCAAACAACAGAGCTACAAAATGGAGAGCAAAACAGAAAGGAGACAAAGCAACAATTATAGTTGGATACTTCAACACCCTGCTTTCACTAATTGATAAAACTGGGAAGAAAGTCCGCAATATACAATACATATTCAGTATACATAGAATGACTCAACAATAGCATCAACCGACAGGATCTAATCAACATTTATAGAAGACTACACTCAGCAAAAGCAGAATACACATTCTTGTCAAGAACCCACAAAACATAGAACAACATAAGTCATGTCATGAGCCATAAAACAAACCTGATCAAACAGGGTGTGTTTTCTAACCACAGTGGAATTACTCTAGAAAACAGAAATGGAGAGATAACAAGATAACTTACAAACACTTGCAAACTAAACAAATTCCTAAACAATCCAAAAGTCAAAAAGGAAATCTTAAGGGAAATGAAAAATAATTGAACTCAATTAAAATGAAGAGACAACGTATCAAAATTTGTGACATAGAGCTAAAGCAGGGCTGAGAGGAAAGTTTGTAACACTAAATGCTTACATTGGAAGAAGATCTAATATTAATAAGCAAAGCTTCTACTGCTATATCCTAGTAAAAGCAGAACAAAATGAATCCAAAGAAGAAAGAAGAAAATAATAAAAAGCAGAAATCAATGAAATTGAAAACAAAAAAAATGGAGGAAATCAATGAAAGAAAGAGCTGGTTCTTTGAAAAGAATAATAAAATTGACAAACGTCTGGCAAGACTGGCAAAGAAAAAAGAGAGAAGACACAAATTACTATTATCAGGAAGAAAACAGAGAATATTGCTATAGACCGTATCAGCAACTAAGGGGTAATAAAGGAACACTGCAAACAGCTCTACAAACATAATTTTAACAAGTTAGTAGAAATGAACAAATTCTTCCAAAGACATAACTGCCATAACTCACTGAATATGGGATTGATAAGTTGAGTAGCTCTATGATTATTAAGGAAATTGAGTTTGTAATTAAAAAGACTCCCAGAAAAGAAATCTCCAGGACCAGATGTTTTACCGGAGAAGTCAACCAAACATTAAAGGAAGAATTAGCCTGATTTTACACAATCTCTTCCAAAAAGTAGAAGAGGAGGGGACACTTCCCCATTTATTTTTAGAAGCCAGTGTTACCCTGATAACCAAATAAACAATGTTTGAACAAATAAAAGTACAAAATACACCTCATGAATATAGATGCAAACATCTTTAATAGGATATTAATAAATAGAATTCAGCAATATATAAAATAGTTATACAGTGTGACCACATAGTGTTTACTCCTGAGATGCAAGGCAGGCTCTGTACTTGAAATGAGACAAAGATGGCCACTATCACTACCTCCTTTAAACATTTTACCAGAGGTTCTAGTCAGTGAAATAAAACAAGAAAAAATGAGACACATAAGAATTGATGGAAAAGGAAGTAAAACTTGAATATTTGCAGTAATATGATCACTCACATAGAAAGTGAAAAATAATGTACAAATTATTGGAAATAATTGGAGAGTTTAGCAAGATAAACATGAAGTCAGTTGCATTTCTTTCTTTTTTTTATGTTTATTTTTGAGAGAGAGTGAGAGAGAGCATGCACGTGATCAGGCGAAGGGCAGAAAGAGGGAGACAGAAGATCCAAAGCGAGCTCTGTGTTGACAGCAGAGAGCCCAATATAGGCTTGAACTCATGAACTCGAACTCACAAACCATGAGATCATGACCTGAGCTGAAGTCGGACACTAAACCAAGCCACCCAGGCGTCCCTCAGTTGCATTTCTTTAAGTACACAGCAGACAACTGGAAAATTAGACAAGATGCCGTTTGTAATATGGTTAAAGAATATCATGCATCTAGAAATAAATCTAACAAAACATGACCAAATTATAAATGCCACAAGAAATTATATATTTCACAGGAAATACTAAATTCTCATTAACAAATATTAAAGCAAACATGCATAATAAAAAGATGTATGTTTATCAGTAGGAAGAGTTAGCATTGTAAAGATGATAGAACCTTCATATTGATTTATAGATTCAATGTAAGCTCAATAAAGTCCTAAGTGGATTTTCATGAAAATGAATACAATCTTTAGAAAATTTATTTGAAGACGTAAAAAGCCAAAAGCAGCCATGCAAGTCCTGAAGAAGAGCAGAGAGAGGCGATGTGTCCTGCCAGGTGTAAGAATTTATTATGAAGTTACAGAAATTAAAATAGTCTGATATCAGCACTGGTGTACCCATGTTAGCGAATAGAATAGAATAGAATAGAATAGAATAGAATAGAATAGAACAGAACAGCAGTGCTGCTGCTAACCCCATACCTCCCAGGCCACTGCCTCTCCACTCCCAGACCAACTGTTCTCTAGCCCCAGAAATATACCACCTGTGAGAAGTCCCAGCCTGCTGGTAAGTGACAGGAGGGATTGAAGAGAAGGGGGCCTTATAAGAACTAAGGCACCTGCCGGTCTTGCTCTTCTCCCACATTTCCAGGGCAGAACTGGATCTGGAGCCCAGGCGCAGTTGCCTGGGCCTCTTAGCCATTTGGCTTCTTTTCTCTGTTCCACTGTTTCCTTGTCTATTGGTCTATTCCTGGGAAGCTCCTCATGTAGGCCTGATACCTTCTCAGTCTGACCCATACTGTTACCATTAAACTGATCCCTTATTTAAGAAAAAAAAAGTAGAGTAGAGTAGAATACATCTAAGAATGTATAGAACTTTGGAATTTGATAGAAATGGCAAGTGGGGGAAAATAAAAGCTGTCCAATAAATGGAACTGGAAAAATGCTTACTGTTTGTAAAAAAATACCTAATACAAATATGGTTCCAAATGAACTAAGAACTTAAAAACTAAAATTTGAAGTCCTAGTAGAAAAAAAATTAATTGAAAGCACACAAAGCACTTTGAGATAACAAAAAATTTCTTAAATATTACAGAAAACATTGGTTATAAAAGAAAAGAGTAATAAATTTGCATACATCAGAGTTAAATTTTTTGTTCATTAAACAAATCTTAGAGAAAAATGAATGACAAGTACATACTGGGCAAAGATATCTGCAATACAACAAATAAGGACTTAGTACTGAGAATTTGTAATTAAATTTTAAATAAAAACTTTTCAAGGAAATGATAGTAAAGTGGGCAAAAGACATGAATGGTTATTTTATAGATGAGAAATCACTTGTGTCCATTAAATACATGAAAAGATACTCAACATTACTAGTCGTCAGGGAAATGCAGTTATCTAGACCCTAATTAGGTAAAACTTTATATCAATTTTATTGGCAAAATAGAAAAATCTGACACCAAGTTTTGGAGAGAATAGACAGGGTCTTTTATTTATCCCAGGTGGGAGTGTGAATTGATTCAACCACTTTAGGAAATAGTTTAGTATTTCTTCTCAATGTTGAATTTTCCCATTCCTTTTGATTCAACAATTCCACACTTAGGTATTTATCCAAAAACAACTTTTATACATGTACAATCAAATACACAGAGCACATTCTTCAAACAACAAAAATCTAAAAATAATCCAAATGTCCATAAACAGGACAGTAAGTATATGGCGTTATATTTATAGAGCAGAATATTAGATTTTAGTTGATATAAATGAATTATAGGGACATGAAACTACATGTAAAAATGTTAACAGTATATTAAGTGAAAAAGCTCAGTCTCCAGAATATTTACAAAGTGTTTATATAATAAAAACAACTAAAACGAAAATATGCTTTTAGGGAATGGATATTGTTTTGAATGTTGTTCATGTGCATGAAGAAGTAAAAGAATAATCCAATAGATATTGCTCTAGTGGTTAAAGTAATGGAATAACACCATAAAACACTTTGTAAGAGGAGCATTTTGTTCTCTGAATCTTGGACATTGATATAGTAGAGCATGTTAGCAGATAAGGTAAAAGAGCATGTAAGGAAGAAAGGATTGAAAAACATAAAAATACAATTGATGATGGCGCAGATTCGAGGATGTGAAAGGAAAAGACATAACAGACTCAAGAGATGGAAGAGTTGGCGGGCTGTAGAAATGGGAAGTGATTCTGCAAAGTCTCTGGGAAATCTGTAAGCTCAAGTTTACGAGTTTTTGGTTCTATATTTTATGCATTGTTGAATTTATTCTTTTACGTCTTTTGGGTAATTATTTTATTGTAATACTTTGAAATACTTGGTTAGGTTGGTATTAGTTTTGTGTAAGTGTGCTTCGAAACATTTCAGAACTGAACTGAAACGTTATTTATTTATTTAAATGTAATTTATTGTCAATTTGGCTAACATACAGTGTATACAGTGTGCTTTTGGTTTTGGGGGTAGATTCCTGTGATTCATTGCTTACATACAACATCCAGTGCTCATCCCAACAAGTGCCCTCCTCAATACTCATCACCTATTTCCCCCCTCCCCCAAGTGATTTTAATACTAAAATGTAATTTTTTGTAGACTGAAAAATAATTAAATTTTTACAAGATTTTCTAGATTTGTTGTAGTATTCTCCAATAATCTACCATAAGGAAGAAGAGTTTAGTTGTTTTGATTGTTGTCATTTCTTGCTTGGTTTTGTTTTGGTAGATTTTGTAACTTTACCTTTACCAGAAATGTGGTCTCACTTTTGCTAAGGTGTAGGTATGCCTACAGAAACATGTAGATAGAATAAGTTAACTGCAGATTAGAAATAATGTCAATAACGATGACATGTATTGTTCATCAGGCCATATACTTGGAGCAACAATTTTTGTCATACTAGAAGTAGAAAACCATCTGTCTATTCAATTCAATGTTGTTCCAAACATTAAAGTATGGAGTTTAATTGGGTTCAAGTCACCTTCCAGAAGAGAAGAGATGAAGTAAAATGGAAGGAGCAAAGTGGCTTTAGGTTGACTGGTGCTCTTAGGAAGCACTGTCTTTCAGTATTTTTTTCATAATGCTTATTTATTTTTGAGAGAGAGAGAGAGATAGAGCACAAATCAGGGAGGGGCAGAGAGAGGGAGACACAGAATCCGAAGCAGGCTCTGGCTCTGAGCTGTCAGCATAGAGTTGAACATGGGGCTTGAACTCATGATCTGTGAGATCATGACCTGAGCTGAAGAAGGATGCTTAACCGAGTGAGCCACTCAGAGACACCCCTAGGAAGCACATTCTAAAACATCTGGAGTACCTTACTGTGACCTTTCCTCTATGTCTCTGGAGGAGCCTAGATCTTGCCCCTCAGGTATATGTGGACAAAGTGTGAATTAGACCAATTTCATCTTCTTAATTTTGTGGTAACTAGGATCTGTATCCTATTAAAATTTGTTCTGAAAAACCAAAAAATTCTCTTAAGTCTAGGAAAATGTAAATTTAAGTATGTTTAAATCCCCCCCCCCACCTGTCTGCATTCCACCTGCAGTTATGGAATGCAAACCTTACCTCTCAGATAAAGATATTCTGTGAGCAGACAGCAGGCAGCAGGTGGGAGAAATTTGGCAGGAAGGTGGGTGGGACATAGGAACTTGCATTGTATAGCATAAGATGTCTTATACCACTATCTGAACCTGCACTTGTCTAGGCTGCAGACACCTACATCTGAGACTGAACTTTTTGGGGGAAGGTGGAGAGGCAGCAACTAATACATTTAGTCCTTTCTTAGCTTTCAGAATTAAATCTAATTAGCCAAAATAAGAATTCTATAAGCAGCTTAAAGCCAAATGGGAAATCCATGCACAGTGGAAATCTAGATCAGATGAATACGAAAGATTAAAGAGAAATAGTGATGTCCTGTGGGATAAAAATGGCAAAACCAGAAGATTTTACACTTAAGCCGAAAGATGCAATAAGAATAAGAAAAGGATAAAGGCAAATATCCTTTAAGCAGATTCAAGTCAAGCAAAACACTCAATCAGAAGGTTGGCAAGGGAAGATACAAAGAGCAGTAGAAGGAGGTTTTCATGCCCTAGATACATTTGAATATACAAACCCTGATAATTTCAGGGAAGAAAAGAAAATCCCAGCATCACTATTTTTTTGAGCATTTGTTGCTTATAGAGAATTTATATCATGAAAGTTAATGAAAAGCTGACATGATAGTTACATTTTTAAAAAGATTATTGTTATGTAAATAGCAACTTACAATTTACATAAAAATAAAACATTTGATTCAACTGATATTACTGCTGTTATATTTCGCATTTCCCCTAGAGGTCTTCAATGGAATAGAGATGGAAAATAAATATAAATTCAGTCATATACTGATGGGTGGGAGAATGAGTAGCTTTGTGGTCAGTATTGTGTTTATAGTGATCTCTCTTATTTCTGTGTGTGTGTGTGTGTGTGTGCACAAATACATTTTTACATCCCATTATTTTATACATGTATAGGTTATACATACACATGTACACATATGGGGGAAAGGATGAAGGAAGTAGGGCAAATCATTAGCAACAAAAAGTTGACAATAAAATTCTGCCATTTAGAAAGCTCAGGGACCCATGGTATACTGCAAGAGGATGATCAAGGCCACTAAGTGCCTTCAAGAAGTGACAGAAGTAAAATTTCACTGTAGACTACTTTGAGCTGCAGACCCAATAGATGTGTTGTCATGCCTAAGCGTAAGGTATAAGAATCACACCTACCAGCTTACATATGGCTCTGTGTACCTGGACTGCCACCTGAAATGAGTAGACAGTGCTCCCTACCCTTACCCTTTTTCTTCTCCTTGTGCCTTATCCTGAATACTGGGATTCCCACCCACTTTCCTTCTTCCCCAACTTGCCAGCCACCCTTTCTGTCACAACACACATGCCTTCTCCCTGTGCTGAGAGACGGCAAGATCCTTGGTAGCTACACAGATTGTGGTCAAACATCAGTCCTTAGCAGATATGCTTCCCTCCCACCCATCTCCCCAGCCCTGCTTCCACTTTCCTAGTCCAGGGCTGGCCTAGTGCACCATTGCTGGTGCCTGCGTCAACCAAGGGGCAGTCATTGAGTTTGGTTGTTCTTCTGAGATGTGTTTCTTTGTGCTCAGCTTTACCTCAGATTCTGCTTGTGAGAGAAACTCCTTCTAATTTTTTGTGCTCCTTCTAGTCCTTTATGCTGTTTTTCTATTTCATTGGGATCTAAGTGAAATGAGAGAGAGCAGAAGCGGGTGTTGATAGCTATGTTCATTCTTGGAATCAGTCCAGCCTCAGTGTGGGGAGCAGAAACTGATTCGTCAGAGTAGCTACTTCTCAGGTCACCACTAGTGCTAGGTTAGGAGCAAAGTACCTCTTCAACTGCCCTTCATAATAGGAAGCTGGAGAGTAGACCCCCAAATAGTGGTGTTAAAATTTGGAAGTGGGGTACTATTTACTGTTTTCTTTGCCAATTCCCTGTCTATGGTCACATGACTTTGAGCATCTTTTTCTCATTGAGAAGTATACTTCATTTCACTGACATCGGGTTTGGGCATATGATTTCTTTGAGCCAATGAATTATGAGTGGAAGTGATATTCCACGTCCACACAGAAGTTTTATAAGCCATTGCTTACTTTACCCTGCTCTCTGTTTCCTCTGCCTTGTAAACAGTCAGCAGGTCTAATAGGAGCTGTTCTTTAGTCTTGGTCTGGAAATACAGGCTTATCGAAGAGAACCAGAGATTTGTAGCCAACCTGCAACTGATATGTGATGTGAACTAAAATAGATCTTTATGGTTGCAAACCACCAAACATTTGGTATTTTTTATTACTGTGATTGCTTTTGGTACCTTGAAGGTGGGTCCTGGCTGAAACTAGACCTATTTTTTTTAAACTTCGAGAGGAACAGTATAAGTTCAGGTAAATATTATTTCAAAACATACTGTATTGTAAAGAGGGGAGAATATATACAACATTTGGGAAGACCATCTCTTTAATGATGATTTTCAAAGAGCTTTTTGGTAGCAGAATCTTTTATTCAAATGGGAACCCTTGAAAACAAGGGGCACTTTCTTCCATATAAAGAACTGATTATTCCACTGTCATTCTTTGAAGAGTCAGTTCCCAAGACAGGAAGTGAACACTTGAAAAACGTAGTGATGACACACTTCCCCTGCTCTCTGGACACTAGGGAATCTGGACATACTCAAGGATATTTCCAGATAACAGGGTAAAAATGGCCCCAGTTCTTAAGTACTGAAACTGAGTCAGTTGATAGCAGAGGGGCCAGCACCCTAAGGGAAGGATCTCAGTTGGCTGGCTGTTTCCCGTGACTTTGAGGCAACCCTCTCTGATGTATCAGAAGGAACCTTGAGAGTAGGCTGATGGCCTTCCATTAGTCAGCAGGGGGAACTGAGTTGTTGAAATGTAGATGTACAGATAGTTCAGTTAAGTTAGGTTATTTATACCTGCAAGTTGATGAAGTTTGAGGATGTCATCAATTGAATTAGTGGCCCCAGTATTTCACCCCCTCACACCCTTTGTCACGTAAAGATAGCAGTCCTTCCCACAAAAGATATGTGCAATTCTAATGCACTTTAATTTAAGCTTCACCCTGCAACTTGCTGTGGCCAATGAGATGTTAACACATTTGATGCCATAGGGGCTTGACTTGTACTTGGACATGGGCCTTGCCCTTTGGCATTTCCGTCATTCCCAAAAGAATATGCCCTGGCTGGCCTGTGGGTCTGAGGAGGAGAATGAGTGATATATGAAACAGATCCACCTCAGCTCACTGACTTAACAAGAAGTAAATGCTATTGTGTGTTGAGGTTGATGTTGTGTGGCCATAGTGGACTAATATTGGAAGTTATTTACATTATGATACCAAAGTTAAGTGGGTGCTCTAGAGACAGGAGGATGGGGATTATGAGAGGAAACTGTTCTTCTTCTTAGTAGAAAAGTAAAGAAATCCTTTTGGGAAGTAACAGATGGTTAGAGTGGTAAAGGATAGAGGCAGGGCATTCCTCATGGTACCTGAAGAAGCAAAAGATTGGAGTTCCCTAACTGTTTCTGCCACATTGGATGAGAGCCTCCATGGATAGAGTTTCTGCAGTGTAATTTTAAGTGGATGAACGCAAGTAAAAAATTCACAAAAATGCAGACTTGAAGGAGTAAAAGAAAAAGACTGAAAAAAGGTCAACAGTTCTAATAACTTCACTATTACAGCTGTAGGCTGGAGAATAAAGGATTTTAAGTATGCCACAACCTGAGAGAGGTACCTCAAAATCCCCCTAACTCTTAAGTCCCCACCTTTCAAACCATCTGATAACCCATCCAGCTGCAAAAAACCATTTGCTACCTTGGTAGGGGCTTTGCTGTTAGAGGTGGATTGGGCTTCATATTGACCATCGTGGGCCAATCACAGCTGGAATGGTGAGAACAGGAGGAGAAGCACATTTCTCCTCTATGGTATGGTCCTCTTTGATCTTCTCACTGACAGAGAGAAAGTTCCTCATTGACCCCCAACTGGCGAGGTTTGGTTAGTGCTGGATGAACAACAGGTGGATGGTACTGGGAGACCTCTGTTCTGCTCCCTGTCTGCAACTTAGGCGGATGAGCCGAACAAAAGGGAAGCTGTTGAAAAAGTGAAGGTCCAGTAATCAAAAATAATTTGTCCCTTTTATGGACAATTTGCCAGTGTTTTAATGGATAATACCATTGTTGGGGAAAAAGAAATTAGTAGATCCTTTGTTTTCCAAAGGAACTAATCCCAATTAATATAACATAGAAAAATACTGCATGGCAATATTAGACAATGGGAGTTTCACATTTGAGAAGTGTTTATTTGAATAGTCTTTGTGATAGACTTCTGTCAAAGTATGATTCTTCAATAAAATAAGTTATGTAGTATGATATTCTGAATTCCTTGAGCAAAGAAAGGAAATAGAAGTCCAAGATCCTAAGATTTTTCTTGAAGGCAGATGCACCAGAATTTGTACATTTAAATGTACAATTTTACAACTTTACTCAAAATATTAAATACACTTCCCTTTTAGGAATGCTTTTAGAGCTTACAGCTCACTCACATGAATATCCTCAATGATGGTACATGTTTATTTTTAAGGGTGAATTTTATTTCTGAAAATAGCTCTAAGTTATTTTGATTCAAGTTTTTGGGCAACCCAAAACAAAAGCTTTTAGGCTGGATTTCCTCATATGTTTAACATATTGGCTGAGATGCATCTGGGAATGACTTCCTACACTCAGGGAGACAAACTTCATATCCTGATATATTTGGTAAAATGAAATAAATCTCACTTTGTAATCACTTCTTATACCTGAATCAAAGGAGATTAATGATGATGATTCATGAGTCTTTTCACTTGCACTCTTGGGCTTTGATTTTTTTTTCTTTTTTTCTTTTTTTCTTTCTTGCTTTTTTTTTCTTTTCTAATTAAATGAAATACATTGTGGCTCAGTTTGGCTGGGCATTAGATGTCCAGACATTTGGTCAGACATTATTGTGGGTGTGTCTGGGAGGGTTTTCTGGATCAGACTAACGTGTGAGTTGGTGGGCTGAGTAAAGCAGGTTGCTCTCCCCATTGTGGATGGGTCTATCCAAATGAAAGCCTGAACTGAACAAGAAGGCTGAGTAAGAGGAAACTCCTTCTCCTCACTGTCTTGAGCTGGGATTTTGGTCTCTTCCTGCCTTCTGACTGGAACTGAAAAATTGATTCTTTGTAAGTTATTTTAAAAATTTTTAATGTTTATTTATTTTTGAGAGAGAGAAACAGAGAAAGAGAGAGAAACAGAGAGGGAGCAGGTGAGGGGCAGAGAGAGAGGGAGACACAGAATCTAAGGCAGGCTCCAAGCTCTGAGCTATCAGCAGAGAGCCCCAAGCAAGGTTTGAACTCATGAACCCCCAAATCATGACCTGAGCCAAAGTGGGATGCTCAACTGACTAAGCCACCCAAGAGCCCCTATTCTTTTTAAGTTTTGACACTGCTGGCTTTTGAATTGGAATTTGCACCAACCAATCTTGCCACCATAAATCTTGGAACTTCTGAGTCTATAATCATGAGTCAATTCCTTGCTTCCTTCCTTCCTTTCTTCCTTCTTCCTTCCTTCCTCTGTCCCACCCTCCCTTCCTCCCTCCTCTCCTCTCCCCTTCTCTCTCCTTCCCTCCTTTCCCTTGTTTTCCCTTTACTTTCCCTCCCCTCCCTTCCTTCTTACTGGTTCTGTGTCTTTCTGGAGAATTCTGGTTTACACAACTTCTCCAGCTAACATTGGTGGAGCATGATGGAACTTAACCTTCAGGCATAGAGCATTAAATGACTTTCAACTGGTAAAGGCTGAATAAATCTGACAATGACATTTGGTTTTATCTTAGTATATTGAGTATATCTTACTATATTGAGAACAATATAGTCCTAAGCTATGTCCTTGAAGATCTCATTTAAGCAAAAAAAGTGACTTGTATTGATTTAGTGTTTTGGTTATCTATTATATCAACACATTAACCTTCACTGAATGTCTGCCCAATTTATGTGCATTAGCTTCATCTGCTTATTGAGAGATTTATAACATTAGAAGTATATCTAAACCCTAGATGTCATTTAATGGATCATCAACACTTCTATTATGGTTTTGTACTGATTCCACTGTATTTTAACATCAAGTTTATTAAATAAACTTTAAGGTTAAAATTTTGCCATGCGGAAAGAGTTTATTTCAGCTCTTTTAATGTTGTGGCAATTGAACTAGTGTTAATAAAATATTCCAAGTGCATTTTGTAATTGGTTGCTCCTTTACGTGTTTTGAGTAGTACAATCAGAAGAAGCAAGTTAAGTTCGAAAGAGATTTTGCCAAGGTCATTTCCAAGTCTATATGTTCCGGGGTTAGGAATTGAGAGTGAATGTTTTATTGAGGAAATGCTTTGTCCCTACGACTGCATGACTATTGTTCTGTAAATGAAGAAGGCTTATGTGCTCTGATAACATTTTAATAACAAATCATTCTGAATATTTCTAGAAGGCTATTTTTCCAAAGAAATTGTCTAAATTATGTACTAACTTGTTACTTTGCCAGCTTTCCAATTTTATGTCATTAAAGAAATAAATGCAGACAACAGTAGCAAATTACAGCAGCATAAAAACTCTTTGTAAAACCACATTCTACAAAGTTGAATGGAGAATAAAATAAAATGGGATATACTAGATAAGGCATAGTAAATAGTAAGTATATTCAATATATTGGAACTTGCTTGGAAAATTAAAGAGTGATTACCAAATGGAAGTATTATAGTGTGCAAATTTTCTGAATAGTAAAAAAACAAAACAAAACAACAACATTAAAAGCACTCATAGCTAACATAATGCCCAGAAACAGTTTAACAGATTTTTTAAAGGCCTTCTTGTTGACCCTTCACCAAAGGAATGTGATCTCTATTTCTCCAATTGTAGAATTTTTTCAGAGTGGAGAAGAGCGTCAGATCTGTTTGCTTCTCCCTGACCCCCCATGGCCTCCTAATCACTGATGTCAACAGGAGGTAAGATTCCAGAGGACTCCCTCAGGAGAACCTGATGTAATAAGAGAAGTTTAAGTTATAATCAGAATAATTACTAAAAAATGTAAATGATATACAAAAGGCTCCTTACATCATTTCATGTTTAGTAGGGAAATCTTTAGTTTTGTGGAAGACTTGCTGGCTATCACACAACTCTTCATTAGTATTTTAATTTGGACTGGCAATATAGCCTTTTGACCAGTAGAAGAAAACAAGGAAGGGGTAGAGGAGCTTAATTTTTAGTAGGTAGCTTTCTCTTGATTCCTCTATTTCCATCAAAATTCTTCAGCTATGCTCTTGGGCTCGCCAGATGTTCCTTTATCCAGAACATGTTGGCTTTATTGAGGACTGTGGGCCGTGGGGAAGGAGACATTCCCACACGGTGATAGTTGCCATAGAGAAGGGTGGGAGAGATCCAGAAGCGTAAGTGTTCCTTTAACCAACTTAGAACGTCTCATATTTTCTTTTTATTTAATGTTTTATTTATTTTTGATACAGAGAGAGACAGAGCATGAGAGGGGGAGGGGCAGAGAGAGAGAAGGAGACACAGAACCGGAAGCAGGCTCCAGGCAATGAGCTGGCTGTCAGCACAGAGCCCGATGTGGGGCTCGAACTCATGAATGTGAGATCTGACCTGAGCCGAAGTTGGAGGCTTAACCGACTGAGCCACCCAGGCACCCCACGTCTCATGTTTTCAACACCTGCAGCCCTCAGTGTTTCTGAAGTTCTGTGGAGCTAATAGGCTTACTTGCTGATTTCTCCACCTGTAGGCACTTAGGTTTTAACTGTCTCTTCTTTGCGACGTGAGTTGATACTCACTCTGTTTTCAATCTTCTGACATATTATTGACATCTCTTGGGCTGCTGTCAGATCTTGTCTTGGTTCATGCTTAAAGGACTTATTTCACTTAAAGAAATACTTTTCTATCATTTTAGTGGAGTTTTAGAGGGAGCAGAGTGAAATATGACTGTTGAATTCCTCAGGTTTAACTAAAAATTTCTAAAGCATTTTTTAAAATTTCAGGGTGATACTATGGCTATTGTCTTTCTCTTTTTATATTAGAATGGCTCCAGGGATCAGGGCAGTACTAGAGTATGTTTTTCATTGGCATAAAATTCAATTGCTAACACCCATTAATGAAAAAACTATCAGGGCTCCTGGGTGGCTCAGTTGGTTAAGCACTTGACTTCAGCTCAGGCCATGATCCCATGGTTTGTGAGTTCAAACCCCACATTGGGTTCTAGTCCCACATCAGGTTCTGTGCTGCCAGCTCAGAGCCTGGAGCCTGTTTCAGATTCTATGTCTCCCTCTCCCTCTGCCCCTCCCCCACTCATGCTCTGTCTCGGTTTCAAAAATAAATAAAAGAAAACAAAACAAATTTTTAAAAAAGAAAAAGAGAAAACTCTCAGTAAACTAGGAATGGTAGGGGAATGCTCTCAACTTGATAAAGACTGTCTACAATAAGAAACTTGAAGATTTCCCCCTACGGTCAAGTATAAAGCAAGGATGTCTCTTCTTAACCACTCCTTGTCAACATCATCAACTGAAAGTTCTTGCTAATGCAGTAAGGCAAGAAAAGAAAACAAAACTTACACAGATTTGGAAGAAAGACATAAAATTGTCTTTGTTCACAGATGATATGATCATCTATGTAGAAAATCGAAAAGAATCAACAATAACAACAACAAATCTCCTGGAACTAGAAAGTGTTAAAGCACGGTTTCAGTGTACAAAAGTCAATTACTTTTCTATATACTAGCCACGAACAAGTGGAATTTAAAATAAAAACAATACTATTTATATTAGCAGCCCCTAAAATACAGTATGTAGGTAAAGATCTAACAAAATATATGTAAGATCTATATGAGGAAAGCTATAAAACACTTACGAATAAAATTAAAAAAGTAACTAAGTAAATGAAAAGATGTTCCATTTTGTGGATGGGAAAACTCAACATTGTCAAAATGTCAGTTCTCCCCACCTTGATCTATGTATTAAATGCAATCCTAGTCAAAATCCCAGCAAGTTATTTTGTGGATATAGACAAATTGATTCTAAAGTGTATACAGAGAGGCAAAAGACCCACAGTAGCCAATACAATATTGAAGGAAAGAACATAGTTGGAGGATGATACTATTCTATTTCAAGAATTACTATAAAGATACAGTAATCATGACGGTACGGTATTGATGAAAGAATAGACAAATAAATCATCAGAAGCAAATAAAAAGCCTAGACATGGGCCCTATTAAATATAATCCCTGATCTTTGACAAAAGAGCAAAAGCAATACAAGAGAGCAAAAATAGTATCTTCGCTAAATTGGGCTGGAGCAACTGGACATCCACACACAAAACGAGTCTAGACACAGATCTTTTGCTTTTTAAAAAAATTAACTCAGAATGGATCATACATCTAAATGTAAAATGCCTGATTATAAAACCACTAGAAGATAACAAAAGAGAAAATCTAGATGACCTTGAGTGTGGTGATTCCTTTTTATTTATTTATTTAATAACTTTTTAATGTTTATTCATTTTTTACAAAGAGAGAGCTTGCACATGAGTGAGTGGGGGAGAAGCAGAGAGAAAGGGAGACACAAAATCCAAACAGGCTCCAGACTCTGAGCTGTCAGCCAGAGCCTGACGTGAGGCTCGAACCCATAAACCTTGACATCATGACCTGAGCCGAAGTTACCTGCTTAACTGACTTAGCCACCCAGGTGCCCTGTGGTGATGCCTTTTTAGATAAAACAACAAAGGTACCATATAGGACAGAAATGCACTGTGAATGACACTGTCAAAAGAATGAAAAAGACAAAGCACAGACTTGGAGAAAAAATGTGCAAAAGATACATTGATAAAGGACTGTGATCTGAAACATTCTTAAGACTTAACAATAAGAAACCAAACAACCGGACTGACAAGTGGGACAAAGACCTTAGTGGACATCCCACTAAAGGAGATATACAGATGGCCACCACGCATGTGAAAAGATGCTCCACGTCATACATCATCAAGGAAACGAAAACCAAAACAACAATGAGATACTGCTGCACTCCTATTCGGACGGCCAAAATTCAGAATACTGACACCACCACATTCTGGAGCAGTGGCAACTCCAGTGGGAAAGCAGAATGGCACGGCCAGTTTAGAAGACAGTCTGGTGGTTTCTTACAAAGCTAACCATACTCTTACCATACAGTGCAGCAATTATGCTTATTGGTTTTTACCCAAAGCAGCTGACAACTTATGTCCACATAAAAGCTTGAACACAGAGGTTTATAGCAGTTTTGTTCCTTATTTAGCCCAAACTTGGTGGAAACCAAGATGTCTATTTAGATACATTTTTTAATCTTTATTTTTGAGAGAGAGTGTGAGTGGGGGAGGGGCAGAGAGACAGAGGGGGACAGAGGATCTGAAGGCGGCTCTGTGCACACCATGCAGAGACTGACGCGACTCTCAAACCCACAAACCTCAAGATTATGACCTGAGCCGAAGCCGGAAGCTTAACCGACTGAGCCACCCAGGTGCCTCTAAGAAAATAAAGTCTTAAAAAAATGTATCTGTCTGGCCATGTCCAACAGTTGAGGTAAGGCCTCCAGGAGGCTGTGGCACGATGTTCTGAGGACCCTCTTGAGAGGACACTGTGCTAGGGCCTTTGTATTTGCCCTAAGCGTCACGAGGACTCCAAAAGGCACTATAAGTGCCATGTTACAGATGAGGCAGCAGGCTCACCAAGGGTAAGTGACTTACTCAAGGGCAGGGGACTAGTAAAGGACATAGCCAGAGTTGGATAGTGAGTCTGATTCATCCCACGCCTGTGGATTTCCCACTTACTAATGCTTTGGCTGTCCTTGTTACCATTATAACAATGTCTTAGAACTATTTACAGTATGCCTGACAGTCTTTACGTGTGTGTGTACATGTCTTTATATATCCCACTTTAAAACGATGTTGTTAACTTTTATTATGTGATTTGTTTTAGTGGTTATTTGAGCAAAATATAGACTAATTCTTATTTCGCACAAACTGTTTAGAAAGGATTATAGCCTTCTCCTTTAATGTTATAAGCTGTACCGCCATAGAGCCATAACATTAGTTGGAGCCTTGGGAACAGCCATTGGGAATGCCTGCCTGACCCTGAGTAGACTGAGGAAACCGCACAATTGCCCCTTTTTGGGCAGATGCAGCTAAAACTGCTCCAGTGAGGGGACATCGCTCTAAATTAAAATCCGTTAGTTGAGAGCAGGCTACTTATATATAGGCTAGTGCGTCAGCAAAATTTCACAAAGAATAGGGCCAAATAACATCTTCCCAAATAAAATCATCTTCACAAATAAGCAACACCTTCTGTGTACACTTGGTACTTGATTTTTAATACTGATTTTATCTACTATGTAAACAGTAAGTCCCAATAAATGGGCATATTAGGTAAGTTCTATCGGAGACTCTTATACGCATTTTCCTCTGTGCCTCACATTTCTATGGCAGCCTTATTCTAACCGTAACTTTCTGATTCTCAAGACATTTCCTTTGAGCAAGTGGGAATTACCATTTACTGAAGCTTAAGTTAACTGAAAATTAAATTAACTTTATATGAGTTAAAGGAACTTCTGCAAGATAATGTAGAAGAAGCATATGAAATCAGAGGTTTCTCAATGCCTACGGAGACAAAACTTCCTTTCTGGCGTATATTATTTTATATGGTTTGTATGCTAAAAATCCTCTATTAATCTTAAGAAAATACACATTAAATCACCGTATATAAGGGAGGAAAAATCATCATTGTCAAATGATAGATTCCAAAGGTAATATGCCAGAAAGTAAAATCTCTTGTGATACCAGAAATTTTCCAGAAGACAATTCAGGGATTGGAGTGGTTGTCTTTATAAAATTATGCTCACAGAGAAAAAAATTGCTGTCATTCCCCCAAAAACTTCTTAGTAGAAATGAGGACTTTGTCTCCTTCTATTTAGTCGTGGTAATTCGTATTTGCTAGTGGCAGAGACCAAGTTGACAAGGTCAGAGATGTCCAGGACAAGCTGGCATAAATAGAGCTAAGCACTCAGATCACAGCAGAGGGGCTGGTGCCTCTACAAGTTTTCCATCACTACAGCCAAGGGTCCTGGGGCACAGTGGCACCCACACTCAGCCCTCTGCCTTCACAATTTTCCCCGTATTAAAATTTTTTTTTTTACTGTTTACTTATTTTTCAGAGAGAGAGAGAGAGAGAGAGTATGAGCAGAGGAGGGGCAGAGAAAGAGAGGGACACACACACACAGAATCTGAAGCAGGTTCCAGGCTCCAAGCTGTCAGCACAGAGCCTAACACGGGGTTCAAACCCATGAACTGTGAGATCATGACCTGAGCTGAAGTCGGACGCTTAACTGACTGAGGCACCCAGGCGCCCGCACAATTTTCCCTGTAAATGGCAGGACCCCTTTCCTCTTCACCAGGGCTAAGAATCTTTATCTCACATTAGTGACAGAGAATTTATCATTTTTCAATTAGACTAAAACCAGAATTAACCATCACCTTCTAGACTGTAAGTCTGGAGCCTGCTGCTGCCCAGTGGCAGCTTTTCTGACAGAAGAAAGAGAAACTCAGCACATCACACAGACTTCAGAGGAGTGCAAGGCCAGGCACTAATTGGCCTGAGGTTTATTATTGGCTCCACTGCCTTTGAGCAGCTGTGTGACCTCAGGGAATTCACTTAAACTGTCTGTTCTTCATTTTCCGCGCATGTGTAAAGATTAACTTAGACTAACAGTTTCTAAGATCTCTTAATCCCACCAGATCTATAATTCTAATTGCTGGCCCCTCAGTGGGGGATGATCTTAACAATTGCGGGGGAAGATAACTTTAATATAAAACAATACAAAGGCACACAAACACATGGCAAATGGATGGGGGAATATAAGGAGCTCTGGTTTTAGCCGAGATGAAAACTGTTAGACTTCTTATCCTACTTGAAGCAACTTAAAATGAGGCAAAGTATCTGCAACAATAGTTTTCAAGACCTTAGAGATCGGGCAGCAGACAGTGCACTCTGGGACACAGGAGACACGGGGCCAGGTGACAGCTGCCTCAGTTTCCCACTCTGGTGCCCTCTCCAGGGCCGAATACACGGAGGGCGGTCTCCCTGAGTTCTGCAGACAGAGTTGGGGTCTGAGGAAGCCAATGTGGTTGGAGATCACAGGACAGGAGATAGAGAGGAGATCACTGTGCAGAGAGAGAGAGAGAGAATGAGAGAGAGAGAGAGAGAGAGAGAGAGAGAGAGAACAACTACTAGAAATTTGCAGAAGATTCTTGAGTCCCTGGCTTCGTCTTGATCAGTCTGTGCCTGTGAGGAGACAGTGTGAGGCTGTTTACCCCTGTGACAAGGTAAGGGAGAGGCGACAGTCCTCAGAGCTCTCGCAGAGCCTGGTACAATTTCTGTTCACCAAAACCAAGGCGCAAAATCTCATATTCATGGGGCACTGAGTCAGTATCAGGGCAAAATCAGCCTTAAACTAAATGCTGTTCTGATCCTACCTCACAAAGGTTGAAAACAAGACCCAAAAGGATCACACTTTTCAGTGAACTGTGAAACCTTTCACTGAACTGACCCAAGAATCTCAAGAATGCAAAAAAATTTTTTTTAATTTTATTTATTTTTAAAAGAGAGAGAGTGTGGGTGGGCAAGGGGCAGAGGAAGAGGGAGACACAGAATCAGAAGCAGGCTTCAGCCTCCAAGCTGTCAGCACAGAGCCTGATGTGGGGCTCAAACTCACAAACCTGATCATGACCTGAGTTGAAGTCAGACACTTAACCGACTGAGCCACGCAGGCGCTCCCCCACTAATTTTTTAATGTTTATTTTTTGAGAGAGAGAGAGAGAGACAGAGTGTGAATGAATGTAAGGGGTGGGGGGCAGGCAGAGAGAAAGGGAGACATAGAATCCAAAGCAGGCTCCAGGCTATGAGCTGTCAGCACAGAGCCTGACACAGGGCTCAAACCCATGAAATGCAAGATCATGACCTAAGCCAAAGTTGGATACTCAACCGACTGAACCACCTAGATGCCCCAGAAGCTCAAAAATTTTTATAGAAATATGAAAAGATCCAATACCCAACAAGATAAAATTCGTGAGTGGCAGTTACTAAAAATTACAAGGCATTCAAAGAAGTAAAAAACAAAACAACAACAACAACCAAACAAAACCAAAAAACAACAACAACAAAAAACCAAAGAAACCCACAAACCCCAAAACAAACAGAAAAAGATTCAACGACCACCCACAGTGAGGAGAAAAATCAATCGTTGGAAATGGAGCCAGAAATGACACAGATGATAGAATTAGTAGACACTTGTAATAACTCTATTCCATATGTTTAAAAAGCAGTAAGAGAGGTAGAATATGTTTAATAGAGACAAGGAGGACATAGAAAGAGCAGGAAAATTTTAAATGCTATAATATATGTTTAAGTGGGAGGGGAGATGAAGAGAAATTATTTGAAAAAATAATGGCTGAAAAATTTCTAAGTTTGATGAAAACTTATAGTTTCAGATGTAGGAAGGTCAATGAATGCCAAGCCCAAGAAACATGAAGAAATGACATCAAATTGCTTAGAACTTGTGATAATAAAATATTAAAAGCAAACAGAGTAAAGACAAGTTATGTACAGAAAGAAAGAAATAAAGATAATAGTTGATTCTCATCAGAAAAAAATGCACTAATGGAAAAATAAACTGTCAACCTAGAGTTCTAATAGATTGGGCTTTATCAAAATTAAGAACTCTGCTACTTTTGGCATCTGGGCAGCTCTGTCGGTTAAGCCTCCAACTTCAACTCGGATTATGATCTCATGGTTTGTGGGTTTGAGCTCCATGTCGGGCTCTGTGCTGACAGCTCAGAGCCTGGAGCCTGCTTTGGATTCTGTGTCTCCCTCTCTCTCTGCCCCTTCCCCACTCATGCTCGCTCTCTTTCTCTCTTTCTCTCTCAAATATAAATAAAAACATTGAAAAAAAAACCCTTCTGCTTTTCAAAAGATACTGTTAGAGAATAAAACGATAAGCCACAGAATGGGAGAAAATATTGATGAATTCATATAAATTGTATTTCATTTAGTATTTGCAAAATTTCATGTCTGATAATGGATTTATATCCAGAATATACAACAAAACCTCAAAAGCTACAGGTAATAAACATTTCAATTAAAAAACTGGCACCTTTCTTGGGTTGCCTGGCTGGCTCACTCCATTGAGCGTCAGACTTTGGCTCAGGTCAGTGGAGCCAAACTCCTGTTTCCTGAGTTCGAGACCCGCATCAGACCCTCTACTGTCAGTGCAGAGCCTGCTTCAGAGCCTCTCTTCCCCCCCTTCTCTCTCTCTCTCTCTCTCCCCCCTTAAAAAAATGGCCAAGTATTTGCACAGACACTTCATTAGACAAGATATATAGATTTTTATTATGTGCATGAAAAGATATTCAGCCTCATTGGTCATTCGGGAAATGCGAATGAAAACCACAGTGAGATGCCACCACACAACTGTCAAGACTGACGTCAGCGAGAAAGTCTGACCACACCACATCCTGATGAAGATGTGGAGCAACTGGAATTCTTATACTCTGCCAGTGGGACTGTAAAGTGGGGCCACCGTTTTGAAAAACATTTTGGAAGCTTCTTAAAATGTAACCATACATCTACCGTCTGATTCAAGGATTCTGCTTCTAGGTACTTACCCCAGAGAAACGACAAAGACTTGTAGACAAATGCTTATAGCAGGTTTATTTGTCATAACCCCAAACTGGAAACAACTCAAATGTTCATCTACAGCTGACCTGTGAACAAATTGTGGTATATACACATAATAGAAAACGGCTGAGCAGTAAAAAGAAATGCACTGTTGATACATACATACTGTGATATGGATGAGTCTCCAAATAACTACAGCGCTATCGTAGTTTATCTCTTTTTGCATCCTGCTTTGTGTCAGGTATAATGAGAGTAAATTCCATGATAAAAATCGTGTTGGAAATATGGGTAGGCCTATAGGGGAGATGTCACCTCCTAGTAGAGACTCAGGGGAAAAGACAGACAACTCACTCCTCATACAATTTGTATGCAAGGAGGAGGCTGACTGACTGCAAGGTCAAGGCAAAAATCAGGGCCAATATAGTGAGACCTGCAGCAGCCCTAAAGCCTCGTCTATGTATCTACTGTATCCGTCTGTCTATCTATCTATCTATTTTGGAGATTTTCAAAATTTTGGAGATCTGTCTCTCTGTAGCTCCAAAATATCCAGAATCGAGGCCCTGTGTGGCACAGGAAAGACTAAATGCTTTTCAGCCTTTTTAGTTATACAACATTCTGCTTAACGGAATAGAGGATTGCCGTGTATTTCATTCATAGATTTCAGATCAGGAAAACGCACTTGCATCAGTCAGAACTCATTTGCAAAAAAAATGAACTGCTCCAAATATCTTAAGCAGAATGGGAGTTAGGTGCTCTCAAAACTGTCGCGAAAGCTGGGGAAGGGGATTTCAGGGGCAGCCACCTGCTAGTTCTGGGGGTAACTGGGAGGTGCCAGGGCTTAAGTGCATGTTCATTTCATAATGCAAAAGGAACTCTAGAATCTTTCAATGCCTCAGTTTGCCTGGGAGTAACACATAGTAGGCACCCTGAGAACGTTGAAAAAAATCAATGAACATATGTGAAGGTCAATATTCTGTAAAAGTACAGATGTGTTCGTTAATAGAAATTTCATTCTTGCATCTCCCAAGGGCCTTGCACAATAGCTCACACATTAGTAGGCAACTCATTAATATCTGTTGAATGAATTTCATAAGAAAATAAATGAATCATATTTACTTTTATGGTTATGTCAAATAAATTGCATCCATCTTTACCACTCTTTTAAAAAGATGGTGTTTATATCTAGCCTAATTCTGACGAGTCAGTACAATCGACGAGATGGTGCTGTTTATGTGATCGTACTTTGTGATAAAAGTAGTACTCCTTGTTTTTTTAAAATCCAAAAGTGATATCAAGGAAAATGACTTTTAAGTCATTGAATGTTGATGTCTGCTGGTTTAAGAAATGTGCCTGAACACATCTGATCTTTTTCAGGCTGGGTGGCTGCCTCAGCGCATAGCTGGAAGTGGAGGAAAACACTTGGCTAATAACATCCTAACTCCCCTTGATGGTTTTGTTTACTCCAGCCTTGCATGACCAGCAGCAGGGTAATTGTGTTAAGTTTGGGTAAAATAGTTCTCATCACACAGACCCCCAGCAGGGCGCAGTTTAGTTTCACTAAACTGTATCTATTTTGGAATAGAAATACATGTACTAAAATACAAGCAGAAAATCCTTTTCACATTAAGGACATTAAAAAGCCGAATGGACTTGGCTGGTGGATCCATTAATATGAGGTAGATGTCATAACTCAAAAAATTTTTAAGTTTTTTAAATTTTATTTTTGAGAGAGAGAGACACACACATCATGAACAGGGGAGAGTCAGAGAGAGAGGGAGACACAGAATCCAAAGACAGGCTCCAGGCTCTGAGCTGTCAGCACAGAGCCCAATGCAGGGCTTGAACCCACGAACTGTGAGATCATGACCTGAGCTGAAGCCAGATGCTCAACTGACTGAGCCACCCAGGGGCCCCACAAAATTCTTTATTATTTAGGAATTTTTAGAGTCCTCTTTACCGACAGATTAAGAGTGTTTCTTTAGAAACAGGTACATCTAGTTAGCTAGCTATCATCTGCTTTCGAGATACTGGATATCTTATATTTCATAAATACTTTATATTTCTTAAATACTTATCTATATCATATATAGGTATACTGTATATTATATCTATTGTATTTATATATACATATCTATATAAAGAGATTTTATATATGTGTGTGCATACACATACACAGATCTCTCAAATCTCTAAAAGTCAAATATCAGCTTTTTAATATTTGTTTTGAAGCGATTATCTTGTAGCATCAGAAAAAATATTTCAAAGGCCATTTGGAGCCGCCTAATCTCTAATAACCTGGAACAGGACAGTGTGGTCGTCTAGTCATTGAACCAGGAGTCAAGGCAAAGCCAAATGATGTGCTCTGGTGTTTTCCCATTTCCCTGAGTGATTTCATCTCCTGTTCTAAAAATAGGATAAAATGGAGATGGCTTCACGTGCTTCCACCTCCCACATATTGTCCCGATCTTCTCCATCATTGGACTAAAAAAAAAAATGTACTTGCAAATGAATCATTAATTCTATAAGGAGTTTTCTTCTGTTTTCCGGAGCAGGTAACATTTTGCTTCACAAATATCAGTCACTTAGTATTTCAGGCTTGGCTTTTCTTATAATAAACCATATTACTCATAAATCTGAGCAACACTTTAAGTTGTTTGTTCCAATTTATTTCCTTTTTTTTTTTGAAGCCATGCAGTTCCATCTTTACTTTCATTTTAAACCTGACAAGCGAGGCCAATTAGGTATCCCAAAAGGTACAGATTTTGATGCCCTGGTCTGATCGTGGGTTTCTGTTTAGCTGCTGCTTCTTTTTTTTTTTTTAATAGTTTATTGTCAAATTGGTTTCCATATAACACCCAGTGCTTTTCCCCACAAGTGCCTTCCCCTCTGTTTAGCTTCTAATAAGACGCTGAATAGGACTTCTCTGTGACTCTTTAAAAAATTGTATAAATTGCAACCACACAGGATGTTGACTGAACTGAGTTTCTAATAAAGGAATTTTTATGTACTCCGTTTCCCAACTGAGCTTCTAATAAAAAATTAGAGCACGTAAAAATTCTCTCTTCACTATAACCAGGGATTCGTGAGGGGAAGTGACCCGTGTGCCAGCTTCTCCCGGCACCTTTGGGGCCTCCGTGTCACTCATATCTTTCATAAAGGAAAGGCTCTTCTCTGTGCGTTATTTTCATTAGGAATACAGCGGGAACATCTTCATTAGAAACGGAGAGTGTGCTTGACGCGCTCTGTTGTGATAATGAGGGGAAGGGTGTGAACAAGAAGATAAGGGGAGCAAGTATTTTACTGGAAGCCTTCCACCTGGCTTCTGCCTCATTTTATTTAATTGGATGAGGAACATTTTCTGCCTGTGAAAACTGCCAAATGTCCCAGATTGGGAGTCGAGAAGCCAGGATTTGAGGACATCGTCGATGGCAATACTTCATGTCCCTCTTCCTCGTCCCGATGGGTGTCTCAGTTTCCTCAACTTTTAAAGGAGCAAATGGACTATACATAGGACATTTGGAAATAAGGATGCAGTTTAGGGGGAAAAGGAACTGTAGTCAGTCTTGAGCAAAAATCATGAACTAGATAAGTTCTATTTCCAAGCCTTTTTAGGTTACCTTTGTGTATTTCTCTTCTACTTTTACCGTCTCTATCTGGGCTCTGCGTCCATGCTATTTATATATTTGTCCCCTTTATAAAAACTCAACTCTCTTCTGTCCCTTCAGATCTCTGCTAAATAGCATTATAAATTAGAAGAGTTGACAGATTTATCAAATAAAATAACTGGATGTCCAGTTAAATTTTAACATCAATAAACAACAGATAAAATTTTAGTCTCCATAGATCCATGGCAGTCATATTCATTGTTTATTTGTGATCCAAATTTAACTGAAAAATGTCCGGTATTTACTTGAAAATCCTATAAATTCGTGGTTTGTACATTTAATTTGCAAGCCTGCCTGGAGTCCAGAAGTGTCTTTGGTGGTAGAGGAAGGATTGGAGGTAGGAGTAAGAGGGTGGTGGAGAGAGCATGGCACGCTCGCTCTTCCTGTGCGGACCAGGCTGATTTATGAGTCAGCGCTGGGTATTTAATTTCATTTGATAGAAGGATTTTGTTGCTCAGAAAAGAAGCCTGAAAACTACTGGTTGTCCTGACTACTTTCTGTTTGTCTCTGTGGATCCACCTCCCATCTTTCTCTGGGAAAGAAAGCTCTGGGCCCTGACAGACTGGCTTCTGGGGACCTGGGAGGACACTAAAGGCAGAGGGAAGAGTGAGGCTGCGTTATTTAGCACCCTGGCTTGTTGCCTGCAAATGAATTCAGGTGTTTTTTAATTTGGGGTCAAAAATTATTTTAGCTGTGTGGAAAGAAGGACCCATTAACTGTGCGTTACCCCGACTGTGGCTTATGCAAATGAAAATTAATGTTCTCACATCCTAAACCCTCTGGAGTCAGGCACCTGCTGGCGGTGGTATTTCAGTGGCTCGGAGATGTCGTGCTTATGGCTCTGAGAGCTCATTGATTGTTTCCTCATGATTACAAGATAGCTGCTGAAGTTCCAGACATCAAGTACATGTTCAAGCGGGAAAGAAGTGATGAAAGGAAGAAAGCTTCAGTGTCTAAACCATTATTAGAAGAGCAGAAAACTTCCTCAAAGATTCCCCATGGACTTATGTTTCATTGGCTAGACCTTTGTTTTCTGATCCCCTCTGGTTGCTAGGAACAGAAATCTTTAGATTTTCCAGCCTCTAAACAGCGCAGAGAGAAGGGAGTTGAGAATGATTTGTTTAATCAGCTAACAGTGTCCAGGGTGATTTCGCTTTTGACAGGAAATGTCTAAGAAGCCAATGCCTCAATCCTAAGGAATAGCTTTTTAATGGAAGCATTTATAGACACTCTAGCTAGCTTATGAAGAAGTCTATGAGACAAGGTATTTCATCATGGCCCCTTTAATTTATACTATGTAGGTGATTATGTCTATTTGTCACCTTTCATCACAATTTGAAAGTCAGAAAAATCTCAGAGGATTAAGGCCTTGGTCAAATTATATTGTAAATACTTCCATTCCCGCTTTACACTTCCCTTTTTATTTCCTAAAGATACAGGTGAAATCAGAGTAAAACAAATACAGAGCCATGGAAAAGAATGTGTATCTGGAAACTAAGTGACTTGTCTTTCTCCCTTTCTTTCTCCTTCCCTCCCTTCCTTCTTTGTCTTTCTTTTGTCACCAAATAGCTGTGTGTTGAGATAGTGTTGCCTTTCTGAATCTCTCTTCTTGGTCTGTATAAGGAGGATTATGCTAGATGAGATGATCATTTTCTTCAACAAGTATTGATGGAACATTGACTATTAAATGTTCTCTGCCCCAGGCTCCAGGGACTGATGGGATGGTGATGATTCAGACAAAATTCTGGCCCTCATGGAACTTACATTCTAATGGACAGAGGCCCACAATGAAAGAATAAAGAAGTAATAAAAGATATCAACTAGTGATAGGTGCTATCCAAAGAAACAAAATAGACTGAGGTGAGAATAAATGTTCTGGGACCTATTTCAGATAGTGAGGTCCCGAGACCTCTGAGGTGGCAGCATTTAAATTGAGATTAGGATTTCCAGAAACCAGTCCCTTAGGAGTGGGGTGTTACAGCTTCAGGAAGAGGGAACTATAAATGCATAGGCTCTAGAGGGGATCAAGCTTCTTGGCACGTTTAAAGAACAAAAAGATACTGAATTTCTGGTTTTCGTGACTCTCTCCCATTTTCTGGAAATGCAAATTCTCACTAATCTTGTTTCTGTTATGTTAGTAAAACATTAATAACATACTGTTCTGGGGTAATTGAGGCTCTCTTGTCTCTGCCACAGGCTCAGTGCTCCTGGGGACAGACTGAGCATGAGGTTTGAGAATGTTGCCCTGGTGGATCCTGGTGGCAGGTCGAGCGCACCACGCCTGTCGTTCACATGCTCCATTATTGGAGCGCTCATCTCTAATACTCTAAGGAAAATGAATGCCATCAGTTCACTGTCTCCATCCCTGACTTACTCCCCATTGCGTATGTTGCTTCTATTTGCCCTGAGCTCAGTATCTCCTCCTTTTAATGCCCTGGAATGTGATGATCTAGGGTGTTAATTCCCTGATGCCCATTTGTAAATTAGCACCCGGCTGTGGATGGCGGACTGGCACAGGTCCCTGATGAGGTGTGCACCAGTCTGCAATGCAATAGGAAACTGAGGTCAGTGAAGTGATTATTTTTCACAAAGCCAAATGTATGCAACCTAAAAAAAAATCTTGTTTTCCTCTAAGATCAGGTCCTTCTTAATTTTTTGAATTAATGCAAAATTTTATTGCAGTGATAAAATATTTCTTTTGGGAAAAGTAAATCATGTTTAACCTTTTATCAGAGCCTGGTCTTTCTCCCCATGGGATTTTACTGGCCCTGAACTCCAAGGGCCTGGAAACCATGAAGTTGATCAAAACCTATACATTCATGTTTGCAGAACGTGGCATTGTGCCTCCTCTCAGGAATCCTATGGATATTAGCCTGGTCCCCTGTGATTTGAATGTTGATGGGACAGAAGGAAGGAGAGTGGGTTTAGAGGCTTCGGCTCCATTACCTCTTCACTGGCAGAAAAGGCATCGCCATTTCGTTTGTATTTCAGAGGGCATGCTCTCCATGTCTCTGCTTTTGTTCTCTTCTCAAAACAGACTTAGGAAGGAAATAGCATATAGCAGCAGCTTAGATGTATGCTTTGCTCTAATAAAACGACTTGTGAGACTCCTCCCTCTGATTTCCTTGGCAGTATTATTTCATAAGGTAGTGGCTTGGCTGGATAAGTAAAGGTACATTATTTGTTCACCTCTGCTTCCTCTTTTCTGTCTCCCCATTCATCCATTTGCTGCGCACTGACTGAGTGCTAAGTCCTGATGGTGGGGTGTTGAAGAGCCTTGTGAGAGATTCACAAACACTACGAATGATCTAAGGACAATGCCTGGGAGAGGAGATATGTGCAAGGCACAGACTGGAAAGATCCATTCCTTCTGCCTAGGAAAAGTCGTAGAGAATATGGAACAAGAACTTGAGTGAACTTCCCATTCTCTCTGCCCAGGACTGGGCCAGAGCGAGATGTCTCCCTTCACTCAAATGCTGTTGGCTGCAGAGTTTGGGAGGAATATCCTGGAACTGTGGGTCAGCAAGCTTGAGATTACAGCTGAGTCTGCTGATCTGCAGGTGTGCGGCCACCAAGGTGAGGCCACTCACGTTTTCTGTGCTTGTCTGTAAATGAAGCATAACATCTCTATGGTCTTGTCCTTCCTTCCTTCCTTCCTTCTTCTGACTACCTTCAAAAAAGGCTGTGTCACCCATGGTCTTAGGCACTGGAGGACCACAGATGAATGCGGTCAAGGTCACAGCACAACCAGCATGACATAGGTCTAAGGGTGGGTGAGTTGCAGTGCACACCCGTGCTATGGGAGGGATACCCATCTGGCAATGTTACTGGAAGGCAGCAAGGAAATCCTGGGGAAGTATTTTTGGAAAGGCACAAAACAAGGAGTGTTTGTTGCTAATGGGGGAACTGGATTCATGGCGGATGTGGGGGCCTGAAGACCAGCATGCTGAAACTCTTGTCTCATTGCTGGTGTGCAGATCCTCCGGGAAAAATGCATTTATGGAAGGGAATTTCAATATCCATAGTAGGATTCTGAAAATTTCATATTGTGGTTCAGTGTAAGTTGGCATAGGGAAATATTAACTTTAGTTCTTAGGAGGAGTTTTTAAAAATTTATTTATTAGAATCAAATCCGAAAAGTACAATCAGAAGGAAGTTCAGCAGTAAAGGTAGTTCACGTTGTCCCCTGGGAAACTTGCTGTTCCTTTGAATGACCAAGATGTATGATGTGGCCATTGTGTTCCCTTACGTTCATCATCTCTGTGCTGACGTTAGTGTAAACACATCTTGAAACAAGTATCGGCATTAGTGGCATGGAATCCTGTCCCAGAGCTATTGTCATTCATGATTAAAGGCAGTGCAGTCTGGGGGCTCCTGGGTGGCTCAGTCGGTTGAGCATCCAACTCTTGATTTTGGCCTGGGTCATGCTCTCAGAGTTGTGGGATTGAGCCCTGCATTGAGAGCACCGAGCCTGCTTAAGATCCTCTCTCTTTCTTTCTCTCTCTTTCTCACCCTGCCTCCCTCCCTCTGCCCCTCTTGCCCACATTCTCTCTCTTTAAAATAAAAATAATTTAAAAATAAGATAACAGAGTCTGGTGTTAGCAGTATCTCCCCTTGTGCACAAAAGTGGGGCCAAAACAGAGGCACCAGAAATGCTTGGGTTCAGAGGTTTTCAGGCAGAGTTGGCTTCCTGTTCCCACCAAGGAGGCAAGGGAGAGTTTGAAAGTAGAGAAGGCTTGTTCCATCCCACCCGCATGCTCCCTTTAAGGATTTCCTAACTCTGTTCAGTCCTTGAAATACCTGAGAACTTGCTGGAACACATCAGGGATTCTACTCTGGATCTTGCTTGGTTTTGGTCAACCGGTTATCTTGTCTATCACATCTTTTTGGACATGCTCATCTTCATTACGGGGGTCTGAGGGAACGTCTGGACAGGGAAGGAGTCAGGAAGCCTTGGGTAGAGTCTGGCTCTATTTTTGTTTTAGCCCAGGCACATCTTTGAACTCTCCGAGCTCCATTTTCTCTATCCACCAGCAGACATAGTATTACCTGTCTCGAGTACTCACAGGCATGTTGTAAAGATCAAAATGAGATAACATGTGGGACAACGTGTTTGAAAAGTCTATACAACACTATACAAACCCTCACATATAAATGGAGTTTAGTCACACTGGTTCACAATTACATCCCATGATGCAGATGTACGCCCAAGCGTGCAGGTGTTCACCATACCCCCTCTGCCCTGCCTCAGTATAGAAGGTCACAGCAGGGAGAACTCATGTCCAAGGGTGTGCTCAGTTGTCACCAAGGTGTCCCCAGATCCTGGGCCAGAAGCTGAGTTTTGTGATGCTCTGTGTCCCCTTCAGGTTAGGAATGGGAGAAATGCTTGGTCTGTTATTCCATTGTTGTAGATGGTTGCTCTGTGTTAACTCCGGATTTTCCGGAATGGTCTGGCCAAGGAAGACAGGGCAGCCAGGACAGAGAATAGAGAAGTTAACCCCCTTTCCTGGGGCTCCCATCATTTCAGCCTTGATGGACCTGGTGAACATGCTTTGAACATCTATTCTAGCCCATGTGCTATATATTATTGCAAGAGTGATCCTCATAATCCTTGTAGGACCCCAAAGACTTCATAGTAAAGGTCAAACACCTGAACTTGGTTCATAAAGTCCTTCGTGCTCTGACATCACATTTTCATTTTTTTGAGGCCAGGTACTTGTCCATCTGCAACCTGGGCCTGAACCAGGAGAAGTGCTTGCTAAAATTAAACCAAGTGACTTCCGGTTTCACACAGGGACCCGGTGGGAACTCAGCCTTCAACTTTACAGACCCTTCCCCTAATTAAATTTCAGTTACCTTGCAAGTCTCTGGACAAGCCATAAGTATTTGGGAAGCCTTGTCTGACTCATTTAAGCTGACAAATGTTCTTTTTTTACACTTCTGTAACTATCTGGGCAGACCTTTTACTTAACCTGTATTGCTGTATGTTCAAAATTGTAACATCTGATCAGCCCACTAGACCTTAAAGGAAAGGTCTGATTAGTATTTGCATTTCCCACACCCTGAGTGGCGTTTGAGAGGCTTCCATTTGTTGAATGAATGAATGATGAATAAATGAATGAATGAATGTAAACTTTCTGAGTGGGGTGTTCATATCTGATTTATGGGTCATTCTTCCATGCTTGCCCTCATTATCCTTTCCTTGGTCTTTCCAACAGCAGAGTACTCCTAGCAGACCTTTGATAAATATTTGTTAGAATAACAAATGAGTAGTGTCTTTTGATGTTTTTGGTAACAATGAGTTGTGTCTTACTCATCCGGTCTACTTCTTCGTCTGCCAGCATTGGGAATGAGATCCCATCACCACTGCTGCCCCCAAAGCATTACACTTACTGTTGCTGTGGCTTATGGAGCGCCAACCTGAGGGCTTGGGGAATATGGCTCTGTTTCTAGCCACGACACTGAATCATGTCCTGGCCTTAAGCAATTGCCACACCATCCATTAAATGAGGGCGGAGACCATCCCCTCCTTTCTTAAAGATGTTATGAAGATTAATGAGGTAATGTCTGCGAAGAAAGGTATTATTCTAAATACTGAGCATTATGGTAACATTGCTTTCATCTATGTTACCCATCAGTCTGTGTTCATCCAAGCAAGATGCGAAAGTAGGAAAGTTGTTCAAGCAATTGAACTGAGAGAGGAGACCAAGGTCTTATTCTGAGAACTGCTGATTACCAATCCCTCTGCTTGCATCTCTTCCGTCTACAAAAGCTTGCAATAACATAGCACTTACCACAATCAAAAGGGTATGTGGAAAATTAATGAATTTGTTTTTGTAAAGTGGATGGGCCCTTGGATAAAAAGCTTTGTAAAGCCACGAGATATTAATTCAATCCCAGGTTTCTGTTTCTCTTCCTTTCTTTTGAAAGGATATTCACTGAGCTTATCACTTTCTCAGGATTTTTTTTAATTACCATTAACTCAGTCTTTTATGTACAGCTGTATACTTCTATTGAACTGCTTTGTTTTCCTCAGAGAGGTTACTGTTTGAAATTTCTCACTGTCGTATTTCTGTTTGTTTGCTTATAAACCAGTAACCCAACAAACGCTTTTGGACAATAGTCTCCATTTTTTTTTTTTTTTTTTAGTGAGACATTATTTTTATAAGTCACAGCCCTTTTGAAATGTGTTTATTTATTAATTTATAAACGGTTCCCATCAAACATTGTGCCTGTGTGACTTATATTAATTAGAATAATAATGCAATGAGAAATGAATAGGCTGTTTTGATTTCTGTGCTAATCCAAGTAAACCTAGTGTATAGTATTTGGAATCAGATTGTTTATTGCAACTCGGAAAAGTACACAGGAATGGAAATAGTCTATATTATCCTGTGCCTGGGATAATTTTATAATTTTCTTGAGTCTTACTGGATAAATGTCAGAGTTTGTATTAATAAATTTTAAAGAAATAACCTTAAATCAATTAGAACAACGTATATATAAATCATATAAAATTCTTCATACAGAGTTTTTTTTCCTTGTAAGTGAATCATTCGAAAGGCAGGGTCTGCTTATATGGCAGTAGTATACTTAGTAATTCATAATTTTGAGGATTAAGCAATCAGAAATAGTTGAGTGCTTATTCTGCACTTAACATTATGGATTAGTTTGCACACTACAAATTCATAATTGCTGCATCTAGACTTTCTTTCTTTTCTTTTTTTAATGGGCTCAGAAATTTTTTATTGAAAAGAATCAAATCAAAAAGTTGGGAGACCAGTAAACTATGCCTGTCCCTAAGTAGTTGGTCATGTTCCTTCTCCTTGTTTTATTTATTTATTTATTATTTTAAAATATAATTGATTGTCAAGTTGGCTAACATACAGCATATACAGTGTGTTCTTGGCTTTGGGGGTAGATTCCCATGGTTCATCGCTTACATATAATACCCAGTGCTCATCCCAACAAGTGCCCGCCTCAATGCCCATCACCCATTTCCCCCTCCCCTGCATCCTCCCCACCAACCCTCAGTTTGTTCTCTGTATTTAAGAGTCTCTTATCATTTGCCTCCCTCTCTGTTTGAAACCACTTTTTTCCCCCATTTCTTCCCCCGTGGTCTTCTGTTAAATTTCTCAGATTCCACATATGAGTGAAAACATATGATATCTGACTTTCTCTGACTGACTTATTTCCCTTAGCATAGTATCCTCCAGTTCCATCCACGTTGTTGCAAATGGCAAGATTTCATTCTTTCTCATTGCTGAGTAGTAGTCCATTGTATATATAAACCACATCTTCTTTATCCATTTATCAGTTGATGGGCATCTGGGCTCTTTCCATAACTTGGCTATTGTTGATAGTGCTGCAATAAACATTGGGGGTACATGTGCCCCTATGCATCAGCACTCCTGTATTCTCTGGATAAATTCCTAGTAGGGCTATTGCCGGGTCATAGGGTAGTTCTATTTTTAATTTTTTGAGGAACCTCCACACTGTTTTCCGGGGTGGCTGCACCAGTTTGCATTCCCACCAACAGTGCAAGAGGTTTCCCCTTTCTCCACATCCTCACCAACATCTGTTGTTTCCCGAGTTGTTAGTTTTAACCACTCTGAATGGTGTGAGGTGGTATCTCAATATGGTTTTGATTTGTATTTCCCTGACAATGGAGCATGCATCTAGACTTTCAGTGGAAAAACTGGAACATTAGGACAGTTATCTGAATCATAAAACCTCATTTATTTTCTATCTGCTAATAAATATTTGAAAATTTATTGCTTGTAAAGCCTGATACACGTCAAATACTTAACGTCCCTTGAGCTGAGCTCTCCTTCTCAGAAGCACACCATATTTTGTTATGGAATTTGGTACTGAGGAGCACACCATAAGACACATTCGTCATTGGTTGGAGTTTCCATAAGCACTAACCAATATAAAATAACTGCTATGTCCAAGATACTCTGCTAGGTACTAACTAGGCTCCAAAGGTAAACCTACTACATCCATCCCACTTGAACTTATACAAAAACATTGACAGTATTTCTATGGTCATTCCGTCTTGAATGCTCATATCATCAAGCCATAGTATTTCAGAATTAGAAGGGATTTTGCTGATTTTCCATGTTACATCATTCATTTTACACTAGAAGAAGCCTTTTATCTGACAACTCAGATTTACTCTTAGCAGCGTATTATCTTTACATATTATAAAGATGTAATAAACAGTGTTAAAAAGAGAGATCATCTTTTCCTTCCATGCTACACACAACTGTATTTCAATCTAGATATAGGTCTTTGGTGTCTTCTTTTAGAGTGTTTCTTATCTCCTGTAGCTGCCATGTTGATGAAAATCGAGGCTGATATAGGAAAATGTGTAGAGTTCACTAATCTATTTTGTTAAATCAAAGAAAATTGTTTTCTGAAGGTTTCATCAGATATCTTCCATAAAAGCAATAACATTTTTAAGAAGCTGGTGGTCTAATATGCATTTTGGTTTGAATGCATATTTGTTTGGAATCTTTAATTAGGTACAAATTCCTTGGGGTGTTCATGAAGAGTATAGTAGAGTCACCAATGTGTCCAAGTTGCATTTGCACATGCAAAGAAAATATAACTTCTGGGCTTTCTGTGAAGAGGTTTTTTCCTTAAGAACCCGCACTCTGATGGATTGTCAGGAAACTTATTAAAAATAGCTTAGTATCTTTTGGTTTAAATAGCCTCTTTGCAGTTCAAAGTCCACCTCTTTTTGTTTCAATAGTCTCTATACTTGATCTCTTTGGGAAGATGGCTAGACTTTCAGAGATCTGCTCCATTCACTGTTTGTTTGTTTTGTGAAAGATGGCACAGGAAGGAAGATATAAGGGGTTTACAGCTGCTTGCTGGCAATGGAGGGCATGGCCCTTGAACTTCCTTGCTTCAGAGTGGCTGGACTGGTGGCCACTTCGCTGGTCTGAGCACTCAGGGCCCTGTGTGGGCCGCTGATACTGGAGATGGGAGCCTGGCATTCGCATCCGGTCTCTGTACACGTTACCGCCTCCATGCTGTCATTGTGAGCATCCGGCAGGCCCTCTAGCATTCTTCGTACCTCAGTGACCCTTTATGGCAACAAGGAGAACTTCTGTTTTTCCATCTGCTCTGTCTCAGGGACATTTATCCAAGCCTCTTTCTGCTATCACCTCCACGTTGAACAAAGTGTCCAGCCAAAAGCAGCAGTACTTCAGGAACCTGCTGTGCTCACTCATCCTGATATTTGGGGGCTTTTAAAAAATTTTTTTTAATTTTTTACCCATTTTCATGTTTCTGTAGCCATCTCTTTAACTCAAGGCTTGGTTTTGAGGGATGTGGCACAACATTTCTTTGACTTCTCTTTCTTGACATTTGACTTCCTCTTGACTTGCCCTAAGTCATAGCCTTCTGCTTCTGCTTTTATTCTCATAGGTCAGTCCTGAAGGCCAGCTCATGCTCAGGGAGAGAAACCAGAACCCAACCAAGTACCACACATTGCGGGGCATTTCCAAACCAACATGTCCTCTATTCTATAGGCTGAGAGAGCCTCTTCCTTTTCTTCCTTTACCCTGGTGCCTTCTCATCCCATTTCCTGTCTCTCTTTCTCTCGCCCTCCCTTACCAGTACCTTTCCCTTCCCACTTCCTTTTATCTTTGGCCACCTTCTGTCTCTTTCTCTCTATCCACGCCAAATACTTGTGCAGGTCAATTTAAATTTCCCATTTTAAAATCTGTTTCTCTACCTTTTATTTTGGGAAAATAAAACTTATATCCATGTTTTAAATTTCTTTGCAATCATAGAAGAAATAGTTAGTTAGTGGTTATAGATTATCTTGAAAAACTTTTAACCACAAGTGATTTGAACAACACTTAACCACAGAGGCATTATTAATATTGCTCAAAGTATTGCCTGTTGTTCTTTTTTCATGGCTATTTTTATGATTTTTTTTTTTACATTTATTTTTTGAGAGATTGAGACAGAGCATGAGCAGGGAGAGTCAGAGAGAAAGGAGACACAGAATCTGAAGCAGGCTCCAGGCTCTGAGCAAGTATTCAGCACAGAGCCTGACGTAAGGCTCGAACCCACCAACAGTGAGATCATGGCCTGAGCCAAAGTCGGACGCTTAACCAACTGAGCCTCTCAGGCACCCCTCTCTTTATGATTTTAAAATTCTTTTTCTGGACAGGAAGAATAGTCTGTTAGCTTCACAGACTAGCACGTGAGGCATGACCTCACTGTGCTAAGGAGCATGGGATATGAAATCAGATTGCTTCGATTCTTCCTGAATCTGCCCCTCTCGCTTTAAGTTATATCTTCACCTTCTGCTTCCATTTTGTATCTGTAAAAAGTGATAATAGTTACTATATCAGAAGATTATTGAAAGAATCGAAGGATGGAATACACGTAAATCATTTAGAATGGCATTGTTCAAAATGGAAGCCGCTAGCCATTAGCTGCCATTGAGCACTAGAAATGTGGCCAGTCCAAACTGTGGTGTGCTGAAAATGTACATTACATGGCAGATTTAGAAGAGTTAGTAGGACAAAATGTATGTAACTACCTCATTAATAGATTTCCATTGATTACATGTTGAAAAGATAGTGTTTTGGATAGACCGTGTTAAAATAAAATATGGCCTTAAAATTAATTTTGCTTGTTGGTATGGCGTGAATGTTTGTATCCCCCTCAAAGTCATACGCTGATCCCCAACCTCCACTGTGATCATATTTGGAAGTGGCACCTTTGGGAGACATCCCTCGATGACATCACCAGGGTGGAGCTCTCATGATGGGATTAGTGCCTTTAGAAGAGGAAGGGATAGAGCCCTGTCTCTCCATCATGCAAGGAGGCAGCCAGAAGACTGCCATCTGCAAACCAGGAGGAGGATTCTCAACAGATGCTGAATCTGCTGGAAGCTTAATCTTGGACTTCCAGACTCCGGAATTGTGAAAAATAAATATCTATTGTTTAAGCCACCCAGTCTGGGATATTTTCTTACAGTAGTCTGAACTAAAAATGTGGGGGCACCTGGATGGTTCAGCTGGTTGAGCATCCAACTCTTGATTTCAGCTCAGGTCATGGTCCCATGGTCATGGGATCAAGCCCCATGTTGGGTTCTGTACTGAATGTGTAGTCTGCTTACGATTCTCTTTCTCTCTCTCCATCTGCCCCTGCTCATTCTCTCTCTCTGTCTCTTTCTCTCTCTCTCCTCTCTCAAATTAAAAAAAAAATATATATATATGGATACCAGTAAATTTTACTTTCCTTCTACGGCCCACATATGTGGTTTGCATTATATTTCTTTTGGACAGTTTCAATCTACCATATAGCAAACACCCAAACATGTTCAGCTATTATTCTACGGCATTTCTCATTTTCATGTAAACAAAAATACTTGTTTTACAATATCTATTGATGGTTCAGGGTCACTCTGATTGCATTAAAAAATGTATCATGTTATCATCAACCCTGGTGGAGGTAAGAGGGTTATTTGGTTTGGGGGGAAGAATTATCCTGAATTTTGCTCAGTGATAGGAATGCTTTTGGTGTGATCCAATCAAGGTTTTTCTCCAACAGTGGCCTGAGTAATGATTGCAGACTAATTACAGCATGCACATTGCACTTTGCTTTGCAGTAACAGCTTTCTACCAGCTGTTTCCTTTAGCAGTTGTTCATTTCAAGTAGGTACCAATGTTGCTGGAAGTGTGGGATGCCAGAAAGCAATTTCAATTCTTTGCTTCAAATCGAAATCTGTATTTTTTTTTTTGCATTATTTTTTCCCTTAAGGGCCCTTCAAAATCTACATAGCTCTAAGGCTAATTTCTTAGCACCTTTTTTGGTCCCTTTTTCAGAAAAAAAGTTCTTTTGAAGATTATATAGAGAATGATACAAAATCTCAAGTTTAATTAAGCTTTAGCAAAAATATCCTTTAACTATTACATTTGTTTCTTGCTTTATTCCTTCATAGCCTGCAACTCTTCTGAAGTATACTTTCAAGTAGAGATTCAATAGAGCCATTTAGAGTAGTTGTTACTGTGGATTAAATAACTATTCCCATCTGGCTCCTGAAATATATAATCTGTATTCCTCTCTTGATAATAAATACAGTAAGTTACTACTTACCATCCCTTAGACCATCGCTTTTGTCTGTCCTGGTGGGTTTTAATTATCTATCAATAAGAACTTTTCATTAACTCTTTCCTTGCACAGAAACATGTCCTGTGGGCTTATTTTTACTGAGAAAGACATTAGCCTCTTCCTCTGACCCTAGCAAGGCTTCAGATGTGTAATGGTGACTGGTGATTACAATGGCTGACATTTTATTGAGCACTTACTATGTAATAGGCACAAATGCATGGGGCCAGTGTTAAACGATTTGTAAATATCAGTTTATGCAGATCTTTTCAAAACCCCTTGGAGGAGCATTATTATCCCCACTTATCATCTAGGAAACACATTCTGGGTCCCAAGACCTGCAAGTGGCTAACCTGAGATTCAAATCTAGATTTGTGTGACCCCAAGTCTGGCCTGTCGTCCTCACTTCAGAAGTAGGGACTGCAAACAGAGTGAGCACCTCAGGGACTGTGCTGAGTGATACACTGGGGTGTGGGATAATGTGTTAGAGAGTTTACACATATATATGCTTTTTTAATTTTTTTTAAATTTTCTACATTTGTTTATGTTTTACCCTGTATAAGATAGAAAAGTACATTGATGTATATGGAAAATGTCTGCATAAGATATTGTAGATTTAGAGATCACATGCTCAATCTTTCTTTCTGATAGGCCTTTACTCTATGTAAAAAAGTCCCAATTTTATCACTGCCTTGGAGGAACTAATAATGCCTATCAGATGATCCACACAAAAATTTTGGAACATGAGATGCATGATAGCAGTGCATATGATCCAACATTCCAAACTTTTTTTTAACTGACTGAAGAGTCTTAGATTAAAGCGTTATTTGCCCTTACCTTCACTATAACTCAAGCCAAGTTCCACATTCGGGAGTTTCTTTGCCTTGGGAGTAAGGTAAGTTTTCTCCCCTCCTGCCTAAGTGAATAGATGCTTCAGCCATTTGACCACTGGGGGCCTACCACGGGGTCTCACCGTGGGTCTCTGCTCAATGGCTGGCATCTACTTCCTGAAACTCTGAGATAAATAATTACCCATGGTACAATGTTGCTAAGCCATGCTGGCTCCACTGAGGGAAAGAAGACTGTGGAGCCTTTTTTTGTTTTTTTGCTTTGGGCTGTAATTATCCCCATGCAACAAACACAAAGTTACTTTCTACTCAACACCCTTTATTAAAGATTGGTGGCCAAAGAGAAGAGAAACTAGAGGGAATTACAGTGTAGGAAATAAACTGGATTCTAAATGTGAATATCTCCAGAAACCAAGAGAAACGGAAACGCTTTGCTTCC
This sequence comes from Suricata suricatta, assembly GCF_006229205.1. Lineage (NCBI taxonomy): Eukaryota > Metazoa > Chordata > Mammalia > Carnivora > Herpestidae > Suricata > Suricata suricatta. Next base: position 18,894,814 of record NC_043713.1, on the reverse strand, counting down.
TTGTCTTAAAGAATTTTATCATTTTCTTTCTTTTTTTTTCTTCCCCTCTTCCTCGTGCTTCAGAGATGGAGAGGGAGAGAGCTGTTTCTTGAATCCTTCACAGTGCAGTCTTCCTCTCTCCTTCAGGAAAACCTTAAATCTTCAGCTCTCCCTGGCATGGTCTCACATCATCCCTCATCAGGATAATCATGTATATACAATAATTCATAGTAGCAAAAGTCCCTGCATTTGAGTCACTTGGCCTAAAATAAGGGCTTGAGCAGGACAGTTCAGGGTGAAATTCACATTGTAGCTACATTTTGTTAAACAGTTTTCCATGAGCAGGAGGCAAAGACCTGTGCCTGCGTTCCTCCTGTGTCATTTCCGTCTCCTGTAGAGAACTCTTGGAGGAGCGCACATACCCCTCCCAAGGACAAACAGCAATTCTCCAAGATGGCAGGACCTAAAACCATATAAGGAAGAGAAGCAGTATTTGAAAACTGTATGCCTGCACAGATCATCCTTGCTACAATGTGATAGTATTTTCCATAGTTTGCTAAACCATTGCAATTCTCACTCTCTCATCCCCCAGATCTGGTTATACCCATTCGGTCCATTTCAATGTGATCAAATTCAACGACCACTTTTTTTTTTTTTGAGTCAGATACCGAGATACTGAGTATATATGTCAATAAGACAATGTCAAGCACCTTCTAAAATATAACAGGGAGATAGACATACATAATTGTTAAACATTGTGATAAGTTGTATACTTAGGTGCAAAAGGCCTTGGAAATATTGAAAATGAGCGAGCAAGAAATTTTTTTTACAGCGTAGGAGGAAATGATTTATGGAGGAAAGAATAGTAATGCCAGGCTTTAAGAACACAAAAGGTTTCACTGGGCAAAGGAAGTATGACAGAGAATGCAAATCAAAGGAAAACTTGTTCCTTGCTCATATGTTGTACACTTGAAATATCCCATTTTCTTTAGGAGGCACAATGACATGGTATGTAACTATAATGAATGGTCTTAGCCTCTAACAGATTTAATAACACAGAAAAGAAAATACCCCTACAAAGTAAGTGGGGGAAATCCTACTTTCTATTCATTTGTTCAAGATTGACCTATTTCAAATATCACTTCCATATTGGGGCTTTTTTCTCATCATCTTGATTGATTACAGTGTCTGTACCATCCACTTGGAAGTTTTCCTATTCTACCTAGCCTTACAGTGATTCTTTTTGTCTATATATCTGTCATCTCCCCAATAGCTGAGATTATATATAGATTTACATCCTCATATACATATTGGCCAACAGTTCTCTCTAACCCACAGGGCCTGTGCAGGGATTTGCATATGGTAGATGTTCAACTGGGTTTGTTGACCAAAGTAAAGCCCAAACCTCAGTTCGTGTAGAGAGCCACATCCAGAGTTGGAGAACTCTGACATTGGCATTGTATTTGGAAGAAAACACAAAATAAAAATGTAAGAGAGTAGCACACAAACAAAAATATTCCCAGTGAATTTAGTCTGGGGTTGGGCGGACAGGGGCAGGACACACCTTTGCCCATAACAGGGACTGAAGGCTTCAGAATAGGACCAGAAGATGAAAGAGCAGGTGCTAGAACATCTAGTAGATTGTTCCTACGGGAAGCCAGTCAGGACCAGAATAGGGAACTCCTGGAATTTACTGCAACTGTGGACCAGAAAAAGAGGTCTAAGCCTGATTTTAATAGTCAAATCAGAAGAACAAAGGTATCCAAACCTCTTTTCAGGATTCTCCTCTGGAAAAGGTGCAGGTCAATCAGGGTGTTGCCCAAAAATCACCCGCTGGGTAAACAGATGGTAAGCCTGGGTGCTGGAGTAGGTATTTCTGACCTTGATATCAGGCATGGGGTAGAGGGCAGAGACTGTGAAGACACACACCCGGAGGTAAGGGCTTGGTAACCCAAAAAATGGGCAAAACCATCAAGACCAGAGGGGCTGAAGGAGAGGCAAGGGCATCTATATAAAGAGAGGGTCCAGGGCTGATGGGCTGAGCGAGCAGGTGGGAGGCAGAACCGGGAGAGATTCCAGACCAGGGTAAGGAGTCTTTATAGGCTGCATGTGACTGGCCCTGTTGGTTTCCAGTGAGATAGGAAAGGGACTGAGCTTAACTGGAGGAAATGGCAAAGCTCAGGCACTAATACCATAGAATTGAATGTTCACATCATTGTAACTCTTTTCAGAGACTCAAGTCTCCTGTTTAAGGCTGACATGTTTCCTTAAAGAGAACATGTGGCGTCCCCTACAGTTTTGAGCTGGTGAAATTTATCACTTTAGAGCAGTGGTCCTCAGACTTGAGCATATATCAGAATCACCTGGAGGACTGGAAGAATACATGTTACTGGGCTCCAACTCCAGAGTTTCTAAATCAGTAGATCTGGAGTAGGACCTGAGAATTTGCATTTCTAAATTTTCTCAGGTGATGCTGTTGCTGCTGGCCCAGGGAACATACTTTGAGAACCGCTGTGTATGGTTTTCAACCTGCACGCACATTAGAATCACCTGAGAAGTTGAAGTAGCAATCCCCAGGCCCACATTGCATTCCAGATAAATTAAATCTAAATTACTAGGGGCCGGAACCCTGGCATCAGAACTTTCTAAAGCTCCCCAGATGATTCTGATACAGCTGTGTTTAAGAACAATAGTTTAAAAGCTTTCTTAGTTCTAGTGGGAAATGATCGTCGTGTCTGCCATGGGAATGGGGAACACTGAGGTACGTGCCACTTACTGCTGTCCCTTAGCTATATTCTCTTTTTATAGTTGGGGAAACTGGTAGGATTTTATAATCAGAATCTCTACCACAGGCGACAGCCTTAGGTCACTAATGGTCTGGGGTAGCTGAACACACTGACCTTAAGAGTTGTCCTGAGATTGGCTGAGACATGTTCAGGCCCGGATATTGACAACATGGGATGGCTAATCCTTGCTTCTTTCAAGGGTAAAGGATGAAGTGGAGCCAACTTATTTGCATATTAATTCAAACCATAACCAGACACCACCATTCATTAACAGTGTGTGACACAACTTTATTTAAGTGTGGGAATTTTGCAAATGTTTCATTTCCGTGTGCGTAGATGTGCTGTCACAATGGGAGAAGTCACGTTGCCTCATGCAAAAGTAAGTTATAGGGTAACACAAACATTGTACTAAATGAGACCATTTGGACATTGGCTAGTAGCGTGTATTATGTAAAGAAAACACCACAAAGTTTAGTATCTTATGCCACCATGTAAAGTTGTTGATGGAACATCTCACAAGATGGAGATAGCTACCAATCACCAATCCTACACATCATGGCAAGTAGAGGTGAAGAAAAAAGCCCATGGCCCCTTACCAACATTGAAGGGTCATGTAATGTGCTCCACTGAGAGCAAAATCACTCCCAATTTCACTGGCAGGGAAGTTATTTCCTGCCTGGCACCACTCTACAATCACTGTGCTACAAACCAAGAAATAAATATGGTTAGTGATGTAGAGAGCAGTAAATAGCATGTAAGGAGTGAGAATTGCTTTAATTTCCTCTGTGCTAAAAAGTCAGCAAATACTCTTCAGCCCCTTAAAGGGGGCAAAGGATTTCAGAGACTAGCTCTGGCTGCTGGTGTTTTTCCAATTTGAGTTTTCTTTACCGGTGGCAAAAGCCCCCAGAGAGAAGTATTCATGTGAAGGTAAAATGAAAACTTAATAGAACTTAGGAACAGAATTTCTTTCCTTTTCTGTCCAGTGTTGCACTCACTTCTGACCGTCTGCCAAGCTGCCCCTCACCTCCTGTCCCTTCTTGCTTCCCAAGAGAACCAACATTTTCCCAATCTCTACTCTTCTCCCCTTGGCCACCTGCTGGTAGAGCTAGTTTAGGAGCCTCTTGTTGGTCTCATTTCTCTTGCTAATGAATTATATAGGTGTGGACATGTGGTGAGTTCTGGCTAGAGAAATGAGAGAGGTGTGCTGGGAGAGACCACTTAATGGTTTAAAAGAGATAAACAGATAGATGGTGGGTTTTCCCCCCTCTAGATGGGTCATGGTTCCACTATCTTGGAGCTTTGAGAGATAGTCTGAGAACAAATGCAGAATGGAAAGATGAGCATGTTAAAAGGAAGGAAGGAAGATTAGATAATTAGATAGATAGATAGATAGATAGATAGATAGATGGATAGATAGATAGATGGATGGATGGATGAGGATGTTGCACCGAGAATTAACTATGCCTGGAGAACTTGTTATATGAGATAATAAATGACTTATTGTTGAAGTCCATTGAATCAGGGTTCCCTGTTTCTTGTAGCTGAAGATGTAACAGTTGACTCACATGGTATCTTGAGGCTACATGTGAGAGTTAAGCCCTCCCTACCATTTTCCAAGATGGGAAGATGTTATAGAGAAACCAATATACACTGCCATACTGCTTTATTATCCCTTATAGAAACTGCTTTTAATTTAAAAATAGCTTCCCACATTTTACTTTTATTTTTCTTTTCATTTAACTTAATCTTAGCAATTATCTTGACAGATTTAAGGTAAAGTGCTTCACTCATGTAATAAAATTTGATTGGCAGTTTTAATGTGTGGAGGAGGTTAAGATATGACTTTAGCATTAATAAGCTTTTAAGCTTTACATAGTACAAGCCAAACACACATTGAGAAAAATGGATGCAAAACCATGAAAATCTTCCTAAGTATTACCAAGAAAAATTCTCCAAAAGTAGTTGTACTTGGTGTTAATATTTATTTTTTAACTTTTCATGTTTAGTCCTTAATAAACTTTTTGAGGTGCTATTTATACACAATAAGATGCACACATTATAAGTGCACAGTTTGATAAGTTTCTATGTTTATGTAACCACCCACTCAATCATCCCAGAAAATTCTCTTTTACTCATTTGAGGTGAACACATCTCACCCCCCCACCCCATGCCGTCATGCCAAGCAACCAAAATAATGTGTTACTATAGCTTAGTTTGGCTGGTTCTAGGACTTCATATAATAAGCATTATTTTGTGTCTGGCTTATTTTTCTCAGCATAACATTACTGAGAGTCTTCCATGTTGTTAAGTATATCCTTAGTTTTTTTTTTTTAATTGCTGTCTAGTATTCTATTGGATAGAATATACTGCCGTTTATCCATTCACTTATCAAAGGATATGTGGATTGTTTCTAGGATTTGGTTATTATGGACAAAGCTACTATATATGTGTGTAGCTGTTTTTGTGGGTATATATTTTTTCTGGATCATATGATAAATTTTTACAAAGTTTAACAATGTAAGAAACTGCCAAATTTTTTCCCCTGGCCGACACTTAGTATGGTCAGCCTTTTTACTTTTAGCCATTTTAGTGAGTGTGATATAGTATCTCATTGTGGTTTTGTGTTTCCTGATGTTCAGTGTATCTGAACAGATATGTGAAAACTTGTGTATCTTTTCATGTTTTTATTGGCCACTCATATACCATCTTTATGGAGTCTTTGTTAAATAAATTCCTTTGCTTTTTTTTCTTTTGCCTTTTAAAATTAAATTCTTGTTCTTTTTGAATTATAGCAATGCTTTATATATATTAGATACATGTCCTTTTTCAAATATATGTATTGCAAATATTTTCCCCAGTGTGTAACTTTTTTATTAAATCCATATTCTTAAAGATGTCTTTGAAGAGCAGAAGGTTTAAATTTTGACTAAAGTCCAGCTCGTCAGTTTTAAAAGGCTGGTACTTTTTTGTCCTAAGAATACAGTTTTATCTACTATAGACTCATGAAGATTTTTTCCCTAGACATGTTCTTCTAGAATTTTTATAGTTTAGCTTTTATCTATAAGTCTAATATCCATATCAAGTTAAATTTTTTGTATGCAATGATGTAAGAGTTAGGGTTCATTTTTAAAAATACCAATATCCAATTGTATTATCACCATTTGTTGAAAAGATATTTTTTTACGCATTGAAATAACTTGGCACCTTTGTCAAAAATCAACTGAACATATATATGTGGACCAATTTCTGAGTCTCTATTCTCTTCCATTAATCTATTAGGCTGTGCCTGTGCTATTATCCCTCTTCCTTGATTAGAGTATTTATAATAAATCTTCAAATCAGGTAACACAGTTCTTCCAACCTCGTTTTCTTTTTTGAAATTATTTAGGCTATTTTAGATTCAATGTGGTTCCATTTAAGTCTTAGGACAAAATCTTACCACTTAAAAAAAAATGCTTGCTACACTTTTGTGTGAAAATCGATCAGTATGGGAAGAATTGATATCTTAACAATATTAAGTCTTCTAATCCATGAGTATCATATATTTCTTCATTTATGTAAACTTAAAAAATTCTCTCATCAATATGTTTGTATTTTGCAGAGTATAGATTTATACATATCTTTCATTTTTGATAGTATTATAAAAATATTTTCCCATTGTTTTTTGATTATATACAGATACAATTGATTTATATGTACTGAATGTGTGTCCTACTACTTTGCTAAATTTATATTTTAACCTGAAATATTTAAAACGCAAAATAGAGTTGAAATAAAATAGCGTTGAATATTTATACCTACCCTCTGAATGCTATAAGTTATATTTTGCTTTGTTATCTTTATCATGTTTATATCCATCTATCCTTCTATCTTATTTAATTTTTTGAGGTATTTCTTACTGAGTTGCGACATTAGGGTTTACCTAACCCCAATACTTCAGCATGTGTACCATTAACTGGAATTCAATTACTGTGTATATTTTCTTTGTTTTAAATAAAATCTTTCTATAGTAAAATGTACAAATCTTGTTTACTCTCTGATACCTTTTGATAAGAGTATAATACCTGTGTTACCATCTATTCCTTTTAAGTCAGTCTCTGCTCCCACATCCACTATTGTTCTAGTTTTTAAAAAATGGTAGATTAGCCCATCTTAGAACTCTATACAGAAAGAATCATGCAGTGTATACTGTTTGGGGAAAGATTTCTTTCAATCAGCATGATTTCTTTTTTTAGCTTCATCTAAATGAAACTAAATATGCAGTTGTTGCCTGTGTATATACTTTTTATATTGCTGGTAGTATTTCCTTGTAAGTTGTATTACTTACTTTATTTAGGCTGTTTCAAGTTTATCTCCCCAATATTTTCCATCTTTCAGTGAAGACATGCATCTTTTGTGTAACTTACTTCTAAGTGTTTTATGTTTTTGATGTCATCATATACGGTGTTCTTTTGATAATTTTACTTTCAAGTTGGTGGTAGCTAGCATCAGTCGATGTTAGATATACAATATCATTTATGTACATGGGCCTGATGTACTCATTAACTAGTTCTGGTAGGTTGTTTTGTTTTTTGTTTTTGTTTTATAGATTCTTTAGGATTTTTCTGCATAGACATCATGTCATTTGCAAATATTTTCACTGGGTATGAAATGGTCACTTTTTATTTTTAGCACTTTCAACATGTCATTCCTATATCTTTTGTCCTCTTTTGTTTTAGATGAAGTTATTGCCATTCTTATATTTGTTCCCCTGTATCTGCTTTATCCCCTGAGTCTTTTTTTCCTTCTGGATTCTTCCAATATATTCTCTTTATTTTGGTATTCAGGAATTGTCTGTGGTGAGCCCATATGAGGTCCTATTGCACACATCCTGCTTGCAGTTCATTGACCTTCTTGGACTGCAGTTTGATGTTGTTTATCAATTTTGAGAGAATTTTAGCCATAATTTCTTTAAACATATTTTCTGCATGATTTTCACTCTCTTCTCCTTGGGGACCACCACTAGATATGTGTTAGACTGTCCGATCCTACTTGTCCCACAGATTTCTCATTTTTCTTTAAGCTTTTAACTCTCTCTTTTTCAGATCAGATAGTTTCTATTATTCTATCTTCTAGCTCACATAGTCTTCTAGCACCTCCAATCCATTGTTTGGCCCATCCAGTGAATTTTTCTTTTTTTTGTATGTTTCAGATTTAGAATATCCCTTTGCTTCTTCTTTTAATAGGATCATTTGCAGAGACATGCTCACATCTTAAGAATATCATAAATCTCTTTTCATGAATTCATATTAAAGATTCAGCATATTTTCATCATCTCAGAGAGTTCCATTGTGTCCCAGTGGTATCTTCCCAAGATAGTATTCGTAAATTATTTTAGGTTATTATAGAATATCATATAAGTGATAATGCAACATGGACATTTTGTGTATCCCAGAGTCTTTTACTCAACTTGATAGTTTCCAGATACATCCATGTTGTTTCATGTATCATGATTTCATTTCCATTATAGGAATATATCCCAGTTTCTTTAACTGTTCTGTTGTTGACATATATTTTTTGTTCTTTTGGATGAAGCTGACTTCCTGGGGGTATATAGATGCATATTTTTATTAATATTTTACTTTCAGATAGTTGTAGATTCACATTTAGTTTGAAGAGCTAGTCCAGAGAAATTTCATACACATTTTATCCAGTTGCCTCCAATGGTAACATCTGCAAAATGATAGAACAACTTCACAAATAAGATATGGACATTAATGTAGTTGTCAAGATATAGGAGATAGTTCATCACCATAAAGGCCCCTTATGTTTCTCTTTAATAACCATCTTTGTTCTTGCTCTGCTCCTGTCCTTAACTTCTGGCAACCACCAATCTGTTCTCAATTTCTATAATTTTTTTCATTTTAAGATTGTTATGTAAACTGAATCCTACAGAATGTAACTTTTTGGGATTGGCTTTTTCCATTCAGTATAATTCCCTGGAAACTCATAGAATTTGTTTCTTATATTAATAATTGGTTCATTTGTAATTGTTGAGTAATCTCTATATTTAATTTTTTAATGTTTATTTATTTACTTTTGAAAGCTAGAGAGAGTGAGAGTGTACAGGTTAGGGGAGAAGGCAGAGAGAGAGAGAAAGAATCTCAAGCAGGTTCCATACTGATAGCACAGAGCCCCATGTGGGACTCAAACCCACAAACCGTAAGATCATGACCCAAGCCAAAACTAAGCATTGGATGCTTAACTGACTGAATGCCCTGGGTGCCCCTGTATATGTTTAATTTTTAAGAACTATCCAATAGTTTTCCAAAGTAGTTGTGCTCTCTTTACACTTTCACCACCCGTTGGATTCTTATTTTTAGTTTCTGTTTTTCCAGTAAGATTCTTTATCTGGTCACTCCTTATGATCATATTTCTCTTTAATTATTTGAACATATTTTTTCTTAGTTCTTTGAATGAATTTGTAGTAATTAATTGAATACATTTATCTGCTAAGTCGAACATCCAAGCCATGTTAGGTTTAATTTCCAGTGCCTTGTTTTCTTAACTATGGATCACATTTTCCTGTCTCTTCATATCCAATAATTTTTATTGTATTGTAAATGATACAGGATTTTGTTTTCTTCCATGGAAGAATGATGACCTTTATCCTTCCATCACTGGTTGATTATCCTCTATTTTATAAACTTAATTTTATACTTTGTTAGGGTATAAAATTATACTATACTTTATTAGAACTTGGTTTATCCTATTGTGGGGAGATCTAAAGTGGGACTTAGTCTAGGCCATAGTCCTTACTTTTGTGGTGGAGCTTTTGTGAAGTTTTCCGCTGGATGCCTAAAGATGTTACATGGTGTTAAAAATATCTCTGCTCTCTGACTGGGCAGGAAATTCAACTCTGCCAGCACTACTCAACTTCTAGTGTGCCTGCTTGTCTCTTAGCCCTGCAGCAGCCACCTTCTGCCAAGCCTCATGTAGTGTCATCCTGTACTCTTGGCCAAGGACTTTTAGGGAAACCCTGCATAGACTTCTAGAACTCACCTTGGGTCCATTTCTCTCCTCTCCACCTTGCACATTCTAGCCATTCCAGCTGATCCAAACCCAGATCTCTGCCTCCTCATGTCTGTAGGATGCCATGCATATTTATGCATCTATATTCCAGCCCTATGTACCACAGAAAGTAAGTTTCCCCCAGCAGAGGACTCCATTGAATATGGAGCTCTTCTTGTGAGCTACTCAATTCTCAAGGATCACAATCTCATATTACCTATTTTCCAATATTTTGAATACTTGCCCAGTTTTACAGTGGTTTAATGTAGGAGGGATAGCCTTGCACAAGCAACTCAATCATACCTGGAAGTTAAAACCCACTGCTTACATTTTTGACCTCTTGTTTCATAGTTTAGGCAGTCTGTTTGATTTACATGAAACTTATGTATTTTTTTTTGGAAGAGTATAAGTTACAGGCTAAAAGATAGCCCTTAGCATGCTATCTTTTGAGTTGTAGACTTTCATAATTTTAGAGTTAAAGAAGGCTTAGCAACCACTGATTTTAACTTTCTTCTGTAATGAATGAGGAAACAGGTCCAGAGAGATGAGGTGATTTACTCAAGGTTGCACAGGTTGTTAGTGATTTAAAGCACCTGCTCGTAGAGGCAATAAATACTGTAAAACTGTGCCATGGTAATGAGTGGAAGCTGCCTTATCTGTGCACTATATATGAGAAATAAAAGGATTCCAACAGTAAGCATTTCCAGAGTGTAAAGATTGCAAAAAGAACGCTTAGCCTGGCTAAACTACTTTCAAGTTTTTAAAATCCCTTTAGTCACACTCTTTTGCATAAAGCATCAAATGTGCTAATTAGAAAAGATTCAGATCTACTAATCAGAAGATCTTTACTTGGCAAAATTATAAGTAATAAAATAAAGTTGCTCAAATGATTCTGTTTTTGTCCACCCTCTTCTCCCCAATAAGGAGAATGTACTGTTATTTTGACACCTTCTTCTGAGTTTGACATATAAAGTAATCAATATTGTGATATAAATTAGTATTTCAATTTTATTCATCAGTGTTTCTGTAAGTATAATTAGGAAATAATACAAAGGTTACTTTCTAAACTACTATATATATCTAAAACTTAGGTTTCTGATTCTTTCTTGCTTTTTTAAAAAATGTTTATTTATTATTGAGAGAGCGTGAGACAGAGCTTGAGCAGGGGAGGGACAGAGAGAAAGGGAGACACAGATTCTGAAGCAGGCTCCAGGCTCTGAGCTGTCAGCACAGAGCCCAACATGGGGCTCAAACTCATGGACGACAAGATCATGACCTGAGTCAAAGTTGGATGCTTAACTGACTGAGCCGCCAAGGTGTCCCTATTGCTTGTTTTATTAAACTGCCTTATAGTAGATTATGTATCAATATGCCCTATCTTTAAATATGCTTTTATCAGAGTAGTATGTACTATGTCCTATACGTGCCCCATAGCGTAATGCAAAAATAAATGAATATGAATTTGAACACCTTCTTAAAAGGTCACCTACACACCAACTGCTAACATAATGTTTAAAACCCTGAGAAATTAAGAACTGTAAGTCTGGAACATTTAGAAATACCCACTGTGCACTAGAGACAGCGGCAATAATATGCAATAAAAATATCCTGTTTACCCTGCTTCTGTCATCTGTAGCATTTATGATAAATAACAATGACCTTCCAACCCTTGACGCTACCTCGATAAAGCAAACCAGAGGCGCTCTCTACACTTTCTATGGAGGCTGTACAAGTTGCCATCAATATATCCACTTTCCCAGTTCTTTCCTCTTATACCCTCTAGACTTTTTATAGACTTTATGTCTTTTTGTCTCAGAAGATAGGTTTTGCAAGACTCAAAGGAAGATCAAACTCCTTGGTTGTCCCAACTTTGAAGCTTTAACTTCTGTTAATTTGGTTAAAGAACCAGATCATGTACCATTTGTCGAATTCTTCAAGTCAAAATGCTTTTGCAAAGTTGCATATCCAGAAAACAAAGTTCTCTTTCTTATTGCCTAAGTAGAAGCCATATTGTTGTAAGAAACTGCTTATACCATTACTTTGTGTATTACTAGATAATATATGTATTGTCACAATGTTAAAAAAAAAACCCACTGCATGCAGAGAACTAGTTGTTCTTTTAGAAATAAAATATGTATTTTTATTTAGAAATACTTACTTTATTTAGAAATAAAATACTTATTTTATTTCGAAATAAAGAATTTATTTATTTTATTTAGGAATAAAGAATTTGTTAAAGGAGAGAAAACATGGCAAAAATTGCCATTTAACAAGCTTAGTGAAAATAAATACTGTTCAATAACAATAGAACATTATAAAGCTAGGAGTTAGGATATGTTAACCCTTTTTGAAGAAGACAACTTTAAAGAAGAAGAAAAGAGCTAATATTAAAAAAGAAGAAAAAATAACATATATTCACAGATGGGAAGGTTCAGTATTATAACAATGCCGATTCCCCCACATTGATTTTTAGGTTTAATACAATTCAACATAAATTCAAAATAGATTTTTTTAAAGTTTATCTAGAGAGAGAGAGAGAGAGAGAGAGAGAGAGAGAGAGAGAGAGAAAATGAACATGGAAGAGGCTGGAAAAGAGAGAGAATCCTGAGTAGGTTCTGAGCTATAGGTACAGAGCCCAGTGGAGGGCCCAATCCCATAAACTGTGGGATCATGACCTGAGCCAAAATCAAGAGTCGGACATTTAACCAACAGCCACCCAGACTCCCCCAAAATGGGGTTTTTGAAATTTGATATTCAGAATTAAAGTCAAATGACATTGTCAGTTTTTTTAAATGAAAAATTTTGAGAAAAATTTTTGTATTATATTTGATAATCAATGAAATTTAAATTCTGAAGAATCTTTGGAAATCTTAAGGGATAAAGATGAAAAATTCAATGGAGATAATTGACAAAGGACATGTACAATTTACAAATTGACTAATAAATGTATTTAAAAGCCTTCTGTCTTCTAATCCATGGTATGCAAATTAAATAACGCAATTAAAAATTTCAAATACTAATTTGGTAAAGGTGAAAACAAAAAACTTAATGTTGGCAAAAGTTTAGGGAAAGGAGTGCTTTTATCTTCTCTGCTGGTAGTATAATTCAGATTGACAGAATGACAACAAATCAGCTTATTTCCTTTAACAAGGTAACTTAACTTTGGGAATTTATGTTAAGGAAATAATCAAAGATATTTTGAAAGATTTCAATACAAGTTGGTTCACAACAGACTTATGATAATGAAATTTTAAGAATTTTTAAGTAAATCATCATATATTTATGTATGTGACATATTTATATAATGGGATGCTAGACAGTCTTTAAAGTTATTTTGGTAATATTTAATGGGGTTAGAAAATACTACTTATAAGATTGTTTATTCAATATTGTTCATTTTATTTAAAAATATAAAGGCTAATATGCATACACTTCAAAGACATGTATCAAAATGTGAACTGTAGCCATCTCCAAGGGGTATGTTTAGGGATTTCTTTTTGCAAATTTTCTTCAAAGACATATATTAATTTTTCAATCATTAATCTTTATGTGGAAGAAGGAGTGGACAGATAAAATATGTGTCTATAATATAAATAATGAGATCATGAAAAAAATATGCCTAACAGTAGAGAGAGACATTCTTAGAGGGTTTCAGTGTGGGCAGAATCATTTAATATAGTGATGCTCAACTGGGGAATGATTTTGTTCTCTAGGGACATTTGTCAATGCCTAGAGGTATTTTTGGTTGGAGATGAGGGGTAGCTATTGGCATCTAGCAGGTACAGGCCAGGGAAGCTCCTGAACCTCCTACAATGTCCTGGACCAAGACTTCTCCAAACCCAAGAGTTCAATGATGTCAAGATTGAGAAACCTGAAAGTAGAGGAAAGATCATGAAGTTGGGATTCAGAGATCCGCATCTCTCTTGAATCCATTGATAGTTTCCTGACCTTGGCAAGATCACTGAAGTCTTGTGTCTCAGTTCTCTCATCAGTCAAATTTCTTTAAAGGGTTTAGACGACTGAAACCTTGTGAGAAGAAGTGGTGATAAAAGATGTAGGAAGTAATTCCTATTTGAGAGGAAGGAGTAATTACCGGCATTGTCTATTTCTCTCTGCTTTGAAGCAGACTTAACAAGGATTTAAGAGTTGCAAAGAGGTTTAGAAGAGTGTGTGAATTTGACTGATTCAACTGTATTTCCCTGTTGTATGCTTTAAACACATGAAAAAAGAATTTCCTGCAGTCCATTACAAGGGTCAATAAAAACCTACAAAACATTTCAAGCCAAATTGCCGCATTCTTTCCAATGTCAACTTGGAGTATTTTGAAATTATAGAAAGAGAATTTCTTTTATACTTGGATACATAGATCTCAGTTTTCTTGCCCTTTTCACTTTAAAAACTATAAGCTTTCTTTGAAACTAAAAGCATTTATCACTTTTTAATGGGAAGTTGCTACCTTTTTTAGAAACAGACCTTTTGCATTTATTTAGATAGAATTTTAGCTTATGATACTTTATGCATTTGCTAATTCCACATAATAAATTCCTTATTCTTCATTTAATAAATGGGGTGATAATATTTACATGGTGGTCACTAGGATTAATTCCAAGTAGTATGTGGAGGGCACTACCTGACACAGAGTTAGTCTTTAATGGTTTCCTGTTGCCTTTATGATGGATCATGAAAGATACTTAATCCAGTCCTTAATAATCTGGTCTTCCTCACCCTCCTTTTCATTGAGAGCTACTCTTTCTGTTCTACTTGGCAAATTTCTATTCATTCATTCTTCAGGTGTCACCTAGAGGCCACATTTCCAAGGAGACCCTTCCCATTCTCAAGATAAAGTTGGGCTGTTGCTGTATGTGACTCTGACACCCTGTGCTTGCCAATACTCATTACCTTTATAATTGGTTATTTGTTCAATGTTTGTCTTCCCTTGTCGACTATAAGCTAAGGCGGAGAAAGAGAGCGAGTGGGAGCAAATATAACTTATTCACTGCTGTATATCAACTCTTTTAATCCATGCCTGGTACATAGTAGGTGCTCAGTAAATACTGAATTGAATGAAGCAATGCATGCTGGGATTATAATCTAGAAAAGTAATAACAGAAAGCTGATTTCCCCTAATAACATAAGGCATTAATGAGAAAGCAGTTTTGTGGCACTGCTGTCAGTGGTTGGTATTGGAGAATATGTTGGAAATTGGTTGGGCTGCCAGAGCGGGGTCTAAGGCGGGAGAGGAATAAAAGACGGGGGTGGAGGAAGCAGGATGAGGCATCTTGGGTCTCTGGAGGTGCCCCTCAGTGCTCACGCTCCTGAAGGCACTGATTTACCCCCAGGGTTTTGGTAACCAGCACGATTGTGTTCCAGGGTGGTCCTGTGGCTGAGGCAGCACCCACTGCCTGGGCATTTCATGAACCCATTTTTTATCATTGTGTGGACATTAGCAAGTTTTCCCACTCCATCAGAAAAACACATTCTGGGAATATCTCCATATGATTTCTTGAAATAAAAGTTTGTTGAAGGAAAGTCACCTTAATAATTTTGTTTAGGAATTTATTTTGAGTATCCACTTGATTAGAGAAGGTGCTTAGGTATTTTTTCCCTTTTCCAACTATATACTCACATGATTTGGGGTTCTTAGTACTAACTATCATCAAAAGTAGGAAGAGAACTGCATTGTTCATGTAGAATTCACCTTGGTCTTAAGCCATAAAACAGAGTCAAAAACTCTTATCTTAGTGACTGATCCTACCTTCTTCCAGTTCTTCCTATTGAGGAACTTAATTTATAGATGGAGCCCAAAGCTGACTACTTTTTCTTTAAACCTTTTATTTCATATTTATTTTTAGTTTAAAATTTGATGACATTGCTTATTTGGATTGTGTTTTTATGTCTAAAAATAAATACAATATATAGTTCTACTTATAGCATATAATACTGTTTTTGAATTTACAGAAGTGTTAACGATTTCCTGTTAAAATAAAGTTACTTAAGTAAAGAAAGTGAATAAAAAATTCTAATTATAGGTGGTAGACTGATAAAACAAGATTTTGAAGTTTGTATATAAATGATTAATATTTTAGAAATCTTAGAATACTATGTAATAGGGCTAGGAATATAGTTACAAAATATTTTAATAAAGTGCTTCTCTTGGCTTGTAAAAAGTATAGATGGGCATTTCTAATGCAAGAGTACATATATACCATCCAAATGACCTGGGAATCTTCAAGATTATTTCATGTTATATCATAGGCACAGTATCCTGAAACCCCAGAGCCTGGGCAGTAATGGGTATCTACTTTTCCCTCAACAAAGCAGACATTGATATATAGAGATTACCCCATACCCCACCTGCTTTACTATTCTTATAGTTCAACTTATTTTGTTAACAGTGTTAGAGTCCATTTTAGATCTTAAAGCACTTATAACTGAGCCAGTACTGAAGAGTTGATGATAAACCACATTCTTTGGTAAAGTGCTATAGTGAAGAGTCAGGTTCTAGTCTTCACTGAATTTTTAACTCTACCATTTATTAGCTTTGTAACCTGGGCCATAGGACTTAATCTATTTTAGAGTAAGTTTCTCAACCTATCAATGAGGGACAGGAATAGTTATTATGCGGTTAAGTGAGATATGTATAGAAAGCATATACAATCTTGGTTTTTATTATAATTTAGCAATTGTTATGGGTTGAACCATGTCCCATCAAAAAGATATGTTGATGTCCTACCTCCCAATACATTGGAATATGATTTATTTGGAAATAGTGTCATTGTAGATAGATGAAGTCATTCTAGGTTAGGATGGACCCTTAATTAATATGACTGGTGACTCTGTAAGTAGGAAGGTGTAGAAACAGGCACACACAGAGAATGCCATGTGATTACAGGGGCAGAGATTGGGGCAACTTCTATTAGCTTAGGCAGGGATTGCTAGCTACCACCAGAAGCTGGAAGAGGCAAGAAATGATTCTATCCAGAGTCTCCGAGGGAGGATGGTTCTACTGATGCTTTGATTTTGGACTTCTGGTCTCCAGGACTGTGAGAGAATAAGTTTCTGTTATTTTTAGCCATCCAGTGTGTAGTGCTTACTTTGACAGTCCCAGGAAACTGATACAGTAATGCAAAAACTATAAATTTTATAAAACAGAAATCACACACATGTAGATTCTTCCCCTCTTTTCTCTGCTAAAGTCCAAACTTTTTGAAAACCTCCTTGGTCCTCAATGTACCACTTTGAACTAATTTTATCTTTCTCCCATATCCTCTCTTGGTTTAGGATAGTTTTGTTAAAAAAAATAAATAAATCCCACACATTGGCTTGGAAATATGGTTTAAAAAAATAACAATCACTCAAAAAAAAAAAAAAGACCATACAAACAATGGACAGAATGAAAACAAGATATGGCCATGTGAGAGGTAAAAGTGATGTTTGCTAAGCCCGAAGGTATGAGAGAAGACTAGATGAGTGAATAACATGAAGATAAATAGAAGCTGGACATGAACACTATTATTTAGATGAGTACACAAATGGAACCTTTCCTTGTCCAATTCCAGCAACCCTGTGTTTCAGAAGGGAATTTTTATATCATAATTTCTACATGGTGAGTAGAGTATAGAAGCTAAATTGCTTCTCATTTGTTTTTCAAGATAAGTTCCTAAATTTTGCTTCTTTTTCCTTTTGGAAACAGTTTAGTTTTTGCAAAACAAATCTTAACCCTTTCATGACCAAACACAAGAGGATAGAAAGGTACTTTTTTGTCTGTCTCCCCAGGAAAAGTAAATCTGAACAAGGTGTAGTCTTCTCACAAGGGGAAACGACCAGGTGGGCCCCTCGAGCAAATGAGTTGGCTTGTCTGTCTTGCTTCCTCCATCCTGTAATGTCCTTTCTTCAGTCCCTAGGTGTAAGGGGTAGACTGAGGGTTGGATTCCTTGTGTGTCTCTTTGGACCACTGGAGGATTTAATATTGGAATGATGAACTCTAGAGATACTTTGTCAAGATAAATATGTGTGTTTAAGCTTTATTATTCTGGTCATGTTGATATTTAATCCAATTGAGTTGTAATTTACTGAAAACTATTGGTTTGGTTTCCTTCTTACTTTGTATTTCTTTACTCTTGCTGCCCTTCCCAACGGCTTTTATTTTTCAAGCAACATGGAAGAGGTGGGGAGAACATTTAGAGAGGAAGAGGAGGCAGGACCTGCACACAAAATAAGCAAATCCAGTACTCTGTTATTATTAAAGCAAGCAGCCTTATGTTTTGGGTTGTGGGAAAATATCCTTTAGTCCTTAAAATATAAATATTTATAAGGGCATTGCCTATTATTGCTTATGAATATAGTAAAAATCATCCTCATGGTGCAGTAACAAATTTTGCCCAAGGCTGATTATTGTCCTTGACATCCCCTGAAGTCTTCTTTAAAACTCAAATATGAAAGCAGAGGTAAGAATTAAAAAATATATCCCGATGTTAACATTTGAACATACAGATAAACACATGTAATATACAAGTTTGCCTTAATTTCTGAAACAGGCATTATTGAAAACTTTATATTCATTTAGAAACGCTTCCATGTCAGTTCCTGTGTATCAGGCATTATTTTAAGAGCTTTACCAATACTTATTTAATATTTCTAACATTTCTATTAATTAGGCATTATTATTCATAATAATTCATCATTATTATTACCACTAATGGCACTATTACCATTAATTAACCCTATTTTAAGATGAAGAAACTGAGGAATGGAAAGATTAAGTAACTTGCCCAAGGTCACATAGCCAAGGACAGCACTTGAACTCAGGCCATCAGGTTTCATGGTCTGTGCTCCACTATACTACATCTTTTTGTTCATCAAACTTTTTATTTGTGCTTTTTTCAGTAGAAGAAATCCCATGGCAAATTTGAAATGCAAAAATCCATTTTGTTAAGTGAATTTTTATCCATCAAATTTATCTTGTATGAAAACTTCTTTTTCATAAACTGTTTTCCTTAAAATAAGATCTATATATACTTTCAAATGTCTTTGTAATAAATATAAAATATAAACATATGGAATCTTTCCCTTTGAGGAAAAAAGGATTTTGGTAATCGTGTATAACAGACTCCTTTCTACCATAAAAATTCATAGTCTTCTATCTGACGTTTGTGTTAGAAAATTCTAAAATTTCTTCTGCATTTGTATGCTTCATTTGAATCAAGCAATATGTGATAAAAAGTGCTGGCTCTTGGTCTGGCCATTTCTTTAAGAAAGGCAACCTTATCCACAGTTATTTTTTCCCTGCCCCTCCCAGATTATTTTCCAGTGAAGTAAGGGAATGATCATGGAAGATAGCCATATGGTAACAGTGAGCCATGTCAAACACACCCACCAATGGTAAGTAAGCCACCAATGACTAGATGACTTTCCATTTATGACCTGATAAGGACAAGTACTATCCTAGGTACAGATAGTGTATGTTGTAACAAACAAATTGAGAGCTCGCTTTTGAATCCAAGGCAACTCTGACTGGTTTGTAGTGCAAAATCTGAATAGTTCCACCTGTAGCCAGATGACAAAAAGATGAAACACACTCGGTCATATCTGATTATGAAAAACCTTGTCTGAGGAATTTTAAGAAATCACCAGAATTTCCCTACAGTTTCCAGGTATTTTTTCCCCATTTAAAAAAAATGTTTATTTATTTTTGAGAGAGAGAGGGAGACAGTGTGAGCAGGGGAGACGACGGAGGGGCAGAGCAAGAGGGAAGACACAGAACCGGAAGTAGGCTCCAGTCTCTGGGCAGTTAGCACAGAGCCTGATGTGGGAATGGAACTCACGGATCGTGAGATCATGACCTGAGCTGAAGTCGGATGCTTAATCGACTGAGCCACCCAGGTGCCCCTCTAGGTAATTTCTTCTCGATGGAACACACACAGATGCTTTTCTGTTGCTCTTGGACAAATAGTGCATGTAATTCAAATGTGTCTGCCTCTTTTGTTTCATTCACATGATATTTTAATGATTGGAAATTTAGTCAGAATTGCTAAGGATTTGTTTGTTACTGAAAATATGCAGGAGTAAAAGGGAGAAGTGTCCCTACACAGAGCTAAAGCAGTTGGTATTTTTCAGCCAGTGCCAAAATTTTAAAAAGTATCACCTGCCCTCCATGTCCTCCCTTGTACCTCAAATAAACAGCAGCCAACAACCACAAACTCTTATCTCCACTCCCAGAGGACTGTGGGAGTTCGATGACTCAGGGCATCTCAAAGAAAACACTGCATCTTAGAGAAGGAGCTGTTTCTTTTAGTTGGAACAACACAGTAGCAAACAATAATATATAATAATGGCAAAGGTAATGCCATGAGCATATGACCTCACTCTCATTGTGATTTTCCTTCAGGGCTTTCTGGGAGGGTCCTGAGAGCAGATTTCCTGGGCAGCTGTGCAGATTCTCCAGAAAAGCCCAGACTTTTACCCTCTCTTTTCATGAATGGATCAACACTGGGAGGGGAACAACTGAGCTGAGTGTATCATTTCCAACAATCACAAAGCTTTCACTACAGATTTCAAAGGAATATATTCCAACCACAATAAGCACTGAAATGTGAGCACTGAGAAAAAAATCCATTGGATTTTTGAAAGGGCAGTTTCAGTTCTGTAAGAAGCAGCCATATTATCTGCTTATAATGCAAGCCAGTTCTCTAGTGATTTTTGCCCATGACATGTTACTGCTCACTTTTGTAGTTACCTAGTCAGAGGCTGGTTGCCCGGATTTTAGCAGTAGGTTTCTGTTGAGTTGGTTGATTGAGTTGGTTGGTTAAGTTGATTGGAGTATGAGCAAGGGCAGTTTTCAACTGCCGAAAAGATACAGCCATTGCCAAGAACAGATACATTTCTTCCCTTTTCTGAAGAGATCAGTTATTGGGTCAATTGTGGCTGAGAGGTGGGAGATGATCGTTCCTGATGAGCCCAGGGAACCCTAGCAATGTCAGGACCTCTTTGATAGTCTAGGCCTTTCCACTCCAGGGCCTCCAGTACAATGGGTAAAGTGAGAATGTCTACATTCCCGGAGTGGCCCATCATCAGGGTTTTATAGTTGGCGTCAGTCTGCTCAAATGCAGGGTTACTGTGAAGCCGTATCCAGGAAACAGAAAAAGATACTTTATATGGTCAGTGGTCACCCTTTTATCTGGGAGGTCAAGCAGAGTCACCTTCATTAGCCAAGGGGCCCCATTTCACAGAACATGACTGTGTGAATTGGCCTGGGTCTTGTGGATTCATTTTTCCGGGAAACAGACATTGAGATGGAGGTTAGCATGTAGGAGTTTATAGAAAATACTTTTGTGATCAACACCCAGAGAAAGAAAGGTAAGGTCAGTGTAGGCTCCAGCAGTCCTATGGGGGATTGGAAGGACAGGAGGACCTTTCAGAGTTTCTCACATTTGGATGAGGGATCAGGCATTTATATGCCCCACCCATCAGTCAGTCAGTTGATGTGCTCAGTCCTGGGATGAGCTGTAAGCTTGGGCAAGGTGATTCTTCAGCAGACACAATATACATAGGGATTGAGACTTGAGAACTGTCTACCAGAAGCACTGCTGGAATCTGGGGAATAAGTCCTTCATTTTTAAGGGGGAGTCTAAGTGGAATATTACAGTGTCTACCAAACAGAGATGTGTGTCTAAGGCTGTTTCCATACATGGTCCTTCATATTCAGAAATCTCTGAGATGATATCTGCACTAATACAGTAGCCTTAGCCACAAATGATTATTAAACATTTAAAATGTGGTGATAGTGATATTGAGAAACTAAACTTTTTAAAAAAAATTATTTATTTTTAAGAGAGTGCAAGCAGGGGAGGGACAGAGACAGGGATCTGAGTATCTGAAGTGGGCTCTGTGCTGGCAGGCTGACAGCAGCCAGCCTAATGTAGGGTGTGAACTCATGAACCGAGAGATCATGACCTGAACTGAAGTCCAACCAACTGAGCCAACCAGGAGCCCTGAGAAACTAAACTTTTAATTTTATTTAATTTTAAGTAATTTAATTTTTAAATTGATACATAATTCACATATCACAAAATTCACCCTTGTAAGTGTATAATTAAGTGGCTTTTAATTATATTCACAAAGCTGTGCAACCATAATGACCCTTTAATTCTAGAACATTTTCAGCACCCCAAAAAGAAACCCCATACTCATTAGCACTCAGTGCCCGTTCTTGTCTCTCCCCAGCTCCTGGCAAACATTAATTTATTTTCTGTCTCTGTGCATTTGAGTAACCTTATACAACAAATTAGCAATCTTTCTCTCTTATTTTTTGAAGCATCTATGAAGGACAGGTTTTGCTTTTTCTTTAAATATTTGATAGAATTCACCAGTAAAGACATCTGCTCCTGGGCTTTTCTTTGTGGAAAAGTTTTCAATTACTGATCCAATCTCTTTACTTGTTTATAGGTCTATTTATGTTTATACTTTCTGAGTCCGTTTCACTAGGTTTCCAGGTTATCTCATTTGGTGGCATTGAGTTATTCATATTACTTTTATTTTTGTAAGGTTGATAGTAACATCCCCTCTTTCACTCCTGATTTTAGTAATTGATCTATGTTCTTTTTCCCTTGGCCAGTACAGCAAAAAGCTTGTCAGTTTTGTTGATCTTTTCAAATAATCAAGAAATGGTTTTATATATTTTCTCTATTGTTTTCCCAGTCTCTATTTTACTTATTTCCTCTCTAGTCTTTATTATTTTATTTCTTTCCTTTTTAAACTTTAGTTTGTTCTTCTTGTCCTAGTTTCTTAAGGGAAAAGAGTAGGTTGCTGATTTGAGATTTCTTTTTAATATAGGCATTTACAGTGATTAATTTACCTCTCTTCATTGCTTTAAATATATGCCACAAATTTGATATTTTGTTTTCATTATCTCAAAATATATTTGTTATTTCTCTTGTAATTTCTTCTTTGATTCATCCCTTATTTAAAAGTTTGTTGTCAGGGCACCTGGGTGGCTCAGTCCATTAAGCATCTGACTTTGGCTCAGGTCACGATCTCACGGTTCATGGGCTTGAGCCCCGTGTCAGGCTCTGTGTCAACAGCTCACAGCCTGGAGCCTCCTTCGGATTCGGTGTCTTCCCTCTCTCCTTTACCCCTCACCCACTTGTGCTCTCGCTCTCTCTCTTAAAAATAAACAAACAAACAAAAAAAACCCTAAAACAACAAAAAATGTTTGTTATTTTCCACATATTTGCTTATTTCCCAAGTTTTCTTCTGTTGTTGATTCCTAATTTCATTCTGTTGTAGCCTGACAATGTATTTTGCATGATTTCAATTTTTTTCAACTTATTGAGACTTGTTTTATGGCAAAACATGTTGTCTATGCTGGAGAATGTTCCATATACATTTGAGAAGAATGTTTATTCTGCTATTGTTGGGTGGTGTTTATAGATGTCTCTTAGTTAATTTATATTGTTTTTTAAGTTTTTATTTCCTTGATGATCTCCTGTCTAGGTTACTGACGTCTCAAACCATTATTGCTGAATTTTCTGTTTCTTCCTTCAATTCTGTGATATATCTCAACCTATTTGTATCCTTGAATCTAAATTGTATCTCCTATAAACAGCATATAGTTGGATAATTAAGAAGAAAAATCATTTTTGCCAGGCTCTGCCTTTTGATTGGAGTGTTTAATCCATTTACATTTAATGTAATTACTGATACAGAATAAGTAAAATGTATGTCTGCTATTTTGCTATTTTTTCTATGTGCATTATGAATTATTTGCTTATTCCTTTGTCACTGGCTTCTTTGTGTTAAATGCATATTTTCTAGTGTACCATTTTGATTTCTTTGGCTTTCTTTCTCTTTTTATTATTTAGAATGTTTTATGATTGTCTTGGAGATTAGACTTTAATATTGTAATTTATAACAACTTAGATTGGATTCATATGCACTTAATTTCCAATAGTATATGAAACCTTTGTTCCTATATAGCTCTGTTCCCTCTCTGCTCCATTGTGCTGTAGCTGCCGTATGAATTACATTTTCATATTATGCGCCTATCAAAATAGATTTATAATTATTGCTCTATGCAATTGCCTTTTAAGTTAAGAGAAAAAACAGAGTTCATGCAAAAAATATCTTAAACTGTCTTTTATATTTGCCTACATACTTACCTTTGCCAGTCTTTTGTTTTTTCACATGGATATGAGTTCCTGCATATAGGCCATATTTCCTGTTTCTTTACAGGTCTTATAATTTTTTATTGAAATTTGAACGTTTTAAATAATGTAGTAACTCTGGAAATCAGATTTAAACCCACTGCGGGATTTGTTGTTGTTGCCTTTTGTTTGTTTAGTGGTTTTCCTGAATGAATGCTCTAAGTCTGCAGTATTTGTCACTGTGACCACGAAAGTGTCTGCTTGATTACATTAGTAGTCAGCTAATGTTTGTACAGAGATTCCTTAAATGCCTGGAACCAATAAGTCTCCCAGGCTTTATTTAGAGGCTCTGTGTGGGTGTTGGAGCATGCCTTCTAACATTTGGGCAGACAGTTTATAACTCTGCTTTAGCCTGTATTTCCTGCTTGCACAGAGCTTCAGGGTCAGCAAAAGGTGAGAATTTAGAGCTTTCTCAAGTCTTTTCTGGGCATGTGCACAGACTTACTCATGTATACAGCCTAGGTTCCCAGAAATATATTAGAGCTTTACAAAGCATCCTATGAATATAATACTTTCCAGCTTTTCCTTAATTTTTTTTTTTGCCCCAATTGTTAGTGTTGCCTTAGCAGGTGTGATATTAAACAATTGCCACTGATTGTTTTCAACAGATGACTCCTATTTTCACTGATCAAACTGTGAGGGCAAATAAAGGCAGGACCTACAAATGGAGCTTGCAGGTATTTTGTGGGAGCTTCAAATCTGTCCTCCTTCCAGTGGATGTTAGGCTGCTGTTTTCAAAACTAGTCTAGCTGTAAGGCTGTTTTTTTTTTTTTTCTAAGGTTGCTGTGGAGCTGAGAGAAAAGGATTGGAATCAGTCAGTTAAAATGCTACAATGCTAGTTTTTCTTACCAAGAGCTAGTATTTTCTTTTTATCAATGTTCTTCAGATAATTGCAAATCTTTGAGTAATTTCCAGAGTTCTCAAGACGGTAACGTTGACCATTGTTTCCAGTATTCTTGTTGGTTTCATAGAGGATTCGATTTTTAGAAGTCCTACTCTGATTTTGTTGGTGTCACTCCCAAGAGAGTACTAGCTGTTGTGCTGTTCAGATTTAGATCCTTTGAAGAAGACTTGACATCCATAGAATTGACATGAGTAGTGAAGACTCAGAGAGGTGTAGTAAGCCTTGAATGATATTCAAGTTGAAGTTACATTAATCTCAACATTATACAGTGCCTCATTCTTCTTTTAAAGAATTCTTTTAGCAGGAGATAGACAAATGAGTTTTGGGTAAGAGTTGATGTCTACAATAACACAAGTCTTCCGTTTTGGCTCAGAAAATAAATATCCTTGGTAATAGGTGTGCATCATTTGGGTATTTGTCTGGACTTTCTCATACTTGGGACACCAGAAAGTATTTCTAAACCTTTTTTTTTTTTCAGTTTTTACTTATTTTGAGAGAGAGTGAGAGAGTGTGAGTGAGGGAGGGGCAGAGAGAAAAGGAGAGAGAGAATCTGAAGCAGGCTCTGCATGCTCAACACAGAGCTGATGTGGGTTTTGAACCCACAAACCATGAGATCATGACCCAAGCCAAAATCAAGAGTCGGATTCTTAACCGATTGAGCCACCGAGGTGTCTCAAGGATTTCTAAATCTTGACCCAAATCACCTCCTTATTAATAAACTACTTATTTGGGTTTCCTGGGTGGGTAGAATTGAGACCTATGGAGTGTGCAGACAATATTATTGGCAAATGCTATTAGTGGTAGCACCAAAAGAAGTGTAAGGTAGCATTTCCTAGACAACAAAGGCAAGGGTAGAAAGCCAATAGAGGACCTGTGAACAGTGATAATGATAGACAGCTTCTTGGAGTACTTTGGTTTGGATTTTTTTTCCCCTTCTCACTACAGAGGGTACCTAGGACCATGATTACTCATTTAGCACTATACTTGGATTGGATGGACATCTGTCTTTGGGCTTTCACGGCCTGGTTTACAAAGTTGCCTTAGTTTATTATGATTTGATATGGAAACAAATGCTATTACCAATTCTACATGGATGCATAATGATTCTTAGTAGCTGAGCATGGGGTACTCTGAGGAATGAAGATGAGGGTAGTGAGTTCCTCTTATACTACTGGGCCATGACTGTTTCTGGACTGGGTATGGTGCTTTGGCCTGATACCCATCTACTAAATGACTGCTTCTTCATGATTAGGTGCTGCAAAGGATGGAAAGTGTGCTCCTGGAGCACCAGTAGCAGTAGGTGAACCAGAGAAGTGGACTACCTATGTTTTTTTCTCACACTTAATCTCCAGTTAGGAACTGAGAATAAGTACCAAACCTTGCTTCATAGAAAATTTAAGAGTAAGGGTGAAGGTTTGGTGTATAGGGTTTTAGGATGGGATAGGATTTGCCACATCAGGTATAACATATGTTCTTTATAATAATTAGGACAATAGACCAGCCCCACAGAAAAAATCTGTTTCCAGGCTAGGATTTTACTGTGAACTATGAGCAATTTGTTCCTGTGTAGAGCTGCAATATTAAGAAGAAGCTGGGCAGTCTGATGAGGTTTCCCTTATCTCTGAGGGCAATGGAATATGAAGAAATGGGAAGGTAAGAACATTGGGAAGATCAGAGTGGCTAGCCCTGTTGGCTGAGCTCTGAGGACTTCGAGCTTACTTCTGGCATTGTGTTTATATCCCACAGCACTGGTTATATGGCCACTGGCTAAAGGGCTTTCAGACCTTAGGCCTCAAATATGATTCCCTGTTTTGGTTGAGGCCTGGCCAGCGTGGCACTATGGGCCAGAGCCTATTAAATTTTTAATTTATTTAAAAAATCTCTCACTAGATCTGTGGCTGATGCTAGAAGTGGTGCTGTGTGGAGACAGGATATTTAGTTGGAAGTTGAGGCTGAGAAGCTCAAGTGGAGTATACATTTGAGTTTCTAATATTCGTTATAGGGCCAGAATAAAGAAGCTGAATGTGAGAGCAGGAACATAAAGTAGAACCTTCATTGGAATGGTCAGTGCTTACTGAGTATGCCTACAGTGGTGGGAAAGTTCCAGGCAACAGGGAGTTATTCTAGTAACTCACTTAATTCTTGCTACAATTTAGGACATTTGGACAACTGTTCCCATCTTTTTTTTACAGATGGGGATACTGAGGGAGGTCTAGTAAATGGTAAAACCAGGATACTAACTCTGGGCACTTGACCACTATTCTATTTCCTCTCCTGACACATTTCAGGGCTACAGTGAGTGGATTCAGTCAGGGCTGGAGGGGGCTAGTGGCACCTGCGAACAACAGTGTGCAGAAATAGACCTTCTGGAATGGAATTAGGCAGATTGACACAACCTGATGCTGGAAGAAATAGGATCTCATGGTCCTAGAAAGGATGAGATCCAAGGTACAGGTGAAAGGTTTAACTGAGACAAGGAGAAGGGACAGGACACTTACTGAGGGGCAACAGAAATATGTCTCGTTGACTCTAATGGACCCAAGTGATGCTCATGTCTTTCATTTCTGTTACTAATGTACCAATCATTTCCATTCATTAAGTTGTTCTTGGCCAATTCTGGAGCCAGCCATTGTAGGTTTCATTCTGGCACAACCTCACCGAGATTCAGTGTTTTCACCTGTAAAATGGGATGAGAATTGAATAAAGTAATTCATCTGTAGGTCTTGCCACTGAGCCCAGCACACGCAAAGTCCTGCATTGATGTGCGTTTGCTCTCTTGAGACATCCTTCTGCCCTGTCCCCGTCCCACCTACCTGTGGATCATAGATAGCTGATGCATATTTGATGATTGCCTAAGTGATGTCTAGTGTTACATAAATGTGCAGGGTCCTGTAGGCTCAACTAAGGAGACTGAGAAAATTAATGTATTCACAAGCATCCCTTCATCACCTTCCATTCTGGAGCAATGGCTAACTGGTGCATGAGAAACAAAATCAAGCTCTGTGTTGACAGATGCACAGTCCACATGAGCTTCAGCTGCAGTGTCAGCACTAGACACCCAAGATGACAATTAGGAAAAAGAACAAACAACTCCAAGGGAAAGGGGTCCTTAAAAGTGGTGAGCAGCAGAGTAAACAAGCAAACAGCTATGAAGGAATCAATCATTCAATCACCACTGATAGCCTGCACTGTCCAGGGGGATATTATCTCTTGGATGCAGCTGTGGAAAGGTGATCTCAAGACCTGCGTTGGATTCCCAGGCCTGTCTCCAATCTTTCTGTAGTCTTAAGAAAAATCAGTTCACTTCCTTTTGGCTTTCAGTTCCATTAATAACAGCCTATTGTTATTGAGCACTTACTATGTGCCAGGCATGGTTTGATTTTAGTGATAACCCTAGAAGGTAGGTAATATTAATTATTCTAATATGTCACATGAGGAAACTGAGTCACAGGGAGGTTAAGCACCTTGGCCAAAGCTGGGATTCAAATCCGGACAGCTTAGGTGCAGAGTCCATTCCATCAGCACTAAACTTTTACTGTTTCTCATGTTCTAGAAGGATAAGTAAAACTGTTCACAAAATTAGTGAAGCAAATTTGTTATTAAATGCTTGAGAATCATGTTTGCACTTCTTACTTGGAAAGGCTGAGCATATTACAGTTGTAATATGTCAGACGTAGAATAGCTTTCTCAAATTCTTCTAACTGAATGCATGATCTTGACGCACTTCAGTCTGTTAGATGAAGTGACCTAATATTTCTTTAATGCTATCTTGCAAATTATGAGTCAGGGATTCATTATGACCATACATTGCTTATCTTGAGCTGGCAAGTGCCCAGAACAGTTTTATATATTCTCCTAAGCCTAGGAGCTAATGGAGCCAGCCCTCCAACTACCCAGGAGAACATGAAAGCTTCAAGATGAGGTACAACACCAGTGCACACCTGCATGTCATCAGTGAAGTCATTAACCGAGCAGACAAGAACAGCCTGCCATCATGTCTGCTTATTGTCAACGCTGAAGAGGTATTGACAGTGTTGAGACAGGCTGTCACTGGAGGAAACTGAGACCGAATCAACAACCAGCAGAACATCCACCCCAAGGAACCTGTTCCTCAAGGTGCTACATCAAAACAACATGTATGGAAGGCCTACGTACACAGGCAATTCTCCCCCTGCCTGCTCAGACACAAAGGCCTCTGGCTCTGTATACAGTAGGTAAAGTATTGCAATGGCCACATGGTTGAAGAAATGACTACTGAACTGAGTTCAAACTCAAAATGTAGGTGGGGCCAGGATCTATTTTTCCAAGGTACAGTTAAAATCTACTCGTCTCCCACACACAGATCAACTAGGAGCCACTAGAAAGTGATATCACAGCCTTTCTGGAAGAGCAACCCATCCCTTTTTATTGAGAACTTAAAACTATGCAGCTTTTTTGAGGGAGGCCTAGCCTCACTCACTCACAGGAGATTGCATTAGTTACATGAGCATATTGTTAACAAACGGATCCTAAATGAAAGACCAACATTCTTAGTAACATAAGTGACTTGGTGTATTGTGGAATGGTAATGGAAAATATGAATCCATAGCATCTGAGAATGCAAGTCATGTGGAAGACGTAAAGGAAAATAGGATTCATATTCATATCTCACTGGACAAAGTGAGTTAGGAGGAAACAGAGAAAGAGGAAGGAAGGAATTTGTGTGTGTGTGCACATGCACCATTTTTGTCTCAAATTTGTTCCACATTTGCTTGGAGTCCCAATTGCTTAGGGGGAGATGAGCCTGTTCCAGGTCTCCTGGAAAATAGTTCCCTCCTCCATTGTTTGGAATTCAGACTCTGCCAGTGATGGAGGGAAACTCTTAAACACAATTCCGCTATCAAGATGTACAGTGAGTGAGTCAAAGGCCTAGATCAGCTTGGCCTGAAAGGATAGAATCAGAGGTGGGTCATAAATCCCCAGCTGTGTTAGGATGTTTGCCATGATGCAGAATGAGCCAGTGGCCCCATGTGTGACAATATCCCTGCAGGGGTGATGGATGAGCCAGACTGACATCAGAACAGGTGGGAATATTACAAGGAATATTAATGAGGAGCCTGATGAAAGAGCCCCGGCAATTAAGTCCATGGGAGAGGCTTAATCCAAGTCATAAAAGACATTGTAGACTGTAGATACCTTTCCATTTGACCAATTAACAAAGGCAGGCTATACTTGGAGTGGTAATCTTACAGTATTCCTAATAAGTCCATGACATACTGTATTATTAGAATGAAAACTTAAGCTTCGCTTTTTTCCAAATAGTTGGGTGATTGGATGACTGTTTTACAAATCCTAGTCAATTGCTGATTGCTTTCACTTAACTATGTATTACTACCATTCATAAAGCTGTTATTGATTATAATCCTTCAGAGAATATGGATTAGTTTGTTGGTATAATCTGTTTGATGTCTAGGGAAGGGTTAGTCAAAGTATTAAGTTAAATGGCACCTGAGGCCATGGTGGATAATACCTTGTAACTCTGTCCTTCCCCTCCCTTCTTCCCCTTACCTTGTCTTCCCCTACTGTTTCTTCCTTTCTCTCTCTTCTTCCCTCTCTCCCTCTCTTCTCTTTTGTATCTCTCCTCACTTCCCTCAACTTTATTCAGTCTTCTATTCTGTCTCCTTCACTGCTGACCCTTCCTAACATCTGACTGCCTATTGGGCTCCTGTGGGCATCACTTTGTGTATCTGGTATCATCCAGAGCCAAAGTTATGACTGAGCTTTTAATGCTTCTGCACCTCCTTGTGGAGGGAAATTCACCAGAAACTGATATTTTCTGCAGTGCTGATCGCCTGAGATGGGGCTAAGGAAGGCTGAGAGCAGCCACCTTATACGATAGCCACCCACACGGAAATGGCAGCAAAATATTGGAAGAGCAAACTGCTGAGTGCTAAAATTAAGAATGTTTAATAGACACATGGAGGATATATCCTAGGGTTGATGTCTTTTATCTTGAAGTGAGGAATCCATTTTCACTTCAAACTCAGTCTGAAAGCCACTGTCCTTGCCAACAATAAAAACAATATAAGCCCCCCATCTTATGTCTTCTGTAGCTGTCAGAACACATTCTGTAGGAGCAGTAGGAGCAGAACACAGTCACAACCAACGATGCCAATGAGAGAGAGCTCCGGTTAGAGAAAGAGAGATTTAACAGAACGGAGGCGTCATGCACATAGAAGTCTTAATAACTGAGGCCAGGCTTTTAGAATGTGGTTCAGAAGAAGCCAACTCTTTTAATGCTATCATTAAAAACATGCTTGTGTCAACATTGACAATGGAATGAGCAGAGAACGCAATGTAATATGATGTAAGAGGGAATCTGATAGGTGAAAGTGGCATCCCAGCATAGACCAATGCATGACAAAAGAAAGGAGCACATAGAAGAAACTAGATGAGGCAAAAGAAGAGAAACCCAGGTCCTGATCAGAACAGTAGTGATTCTTGGTAGTGGCTGATAACTCCTTAATGATATTAAATTAGAATTTCAGATTCAAACCCCAAATCTGGGTCAGTTGTAGTTATATGTCTATAATTATGCCTAAGATTAATTCTAGAGCAGTTTGACTCAAACTTGGCTACATTTGGACAGGGGGCCCAGGCCCCATGTCAGAATAGTGAAATCAGAATATCTGGGAATGTTGCCTCCCCTCAACATTAAAAAAAAGAAAAAATGTTTTAGGTAGTTCAGTCAAGTTTGGGAACTGCCACTCCAGAGTAAGGAGGATTTTTACAATATTTTTTTAATGTTTAGTTATTTATTTTTGAGTGAGACAGAGACAGAGCATGAATAGGGGAGGGGCAGAGAGAGATGGAGACAAGGGGCAGAGAGACATGGAGAATCTGAAGCAGGCTCCAGACTCCAGGCTCCAAGCTATCAGCACAGAGCCCGACAGAGGGCTCAAACCCAAGTGGTGAGATCATGACCTGAGCCGAAGTTGGATGCTTTAACTGACTGAGCCACCCAGGCGCCCCCAGAGTAAGGAGTATTTTGATTTTATTTCGTAGTGCTGGTACAGAGCTGTTCAATAAAACTTTTGTTGTTTTCATAAAGTACTGAGTTGAGCAACCCTTTGCAAAGTGGGTTCCATGGAACACTAGCCCTTTGATATATTGTAGAAAAAGAAAGGGTTCTTTGGCCAAGAAGTCTGGGAAGGCTCTAACCTTGATGACTCACAATGCTTATTAGTCTATTAAAGACTTTGGGAACTCCTGGCATATAGAATTTTACATGATTATTTCCTAACCTTTCCTCAACCTCCCAGAATGGGCAAAACAGGAAGCTCTACAGCTTGAAGTTGATTGGTTTGGATGGTGATTCAGCCGGGCCACCAGAGTTTGTCTTCCAGCTCTGCAACTTACTAGTTCTGTGTCTTTAGGCAACTGAGTTGCTGTCAGTGAGAGCACTGAATGAACATTTGCCAACATTAAATATTGGAAAGCACTCTATAGTATTACCACCTTTCTGATTTCCGGTTAGATATTATTGCTTCAATATCTTACTGACTGTTCAATCTCAGCAAGATTAAACAGTACATATTTATTTCTCACTGAAACAAATACCACTGCTTAGTTTTCATATTGTTTTTTTCCTCAAGGACTATCGGCCTTATGGTCATCATGGTCTCCAAACCTACATGTCATCTATAAATTCTTCTTATTACATATGGTTCACATTTTAGCTGCTGCTTTCTTGTCATCGCATCCTTTACTTTCGATTCCTGGTGTTCTCATGAGATCAGGAGTTTCTTCAAACCTGGACTATTGGAATGGCCTCTTTTATGTGTTCTTTTTTCCAAGGCATCCAGCTCAGTATAGCAGATTAATCTAATAAAAATATCCATTTGAAGATATTCTCTGTCTACAGTTCTAGTCTTAAAGGAAAGCCTATATCCTTATGCTGAGAAAGTGGCTACCTATAACTCCAGCCGTCGTGTTTGAGTTTCCACTTATAATGAAGGAAGGAGAGAAAAAGGGCAAAAGGAGCCCACTATCTGAGTTAATCCCCTTTAAAGAACTTTCTGAGAAGCCCCATGTACCAGTTGTCTTAGGTCCAGGCTTTATGAGGCTCACTCTGGCCCTTCTGTGGATGTGCCTCCTGCATAAGAGTTCTTTAGCCACTAGGCCAAAGAAAATGCCCACCAGAAGTGCACCCACTCCTTCCATACAGAGCTGCAAGTGCTCTGGAATTTTAGCCAAAAGAGACCTGAGCCCACTTCTAGCTCTGTATGGTTGTCTTCTATGGGTCTATCTTCCTGCACACAGAATGTGCCACTGAGGTACAAAACCACAGGCCTGGGAGTTGGTGGAGGGGAGACTGGATATGGTAGATGGCTGAGCAAAGCTATAGATGGAGCTTGGATGTGAAGATTGGAATGGGCTTAAGGCCCCTTGCTCTGTGTGCTGGAGCTGAGGGTGGAAAAGGAGAGTTAGCAGGCCACCTGGACTAAATCTCCGCATGGCTTAGAACTTGAAAGAGGCCACGTATTCCAGGTCTTCCAGATGTTAAGAAGGTATGTTGGTCAAGGCAGCGGTGAAAGCTGTTTTATTTAGCAATTTGGCAACTCGATTTATAATATTTAAAAATTTAGACATCTACTATGTGGACCATTTGTACTTTGTGCTCATCCCAAATATTAGGGGCAGGCTTGTATATACACATTTCCATTTGCCATCCCTTGACTACCATCTTTGCAAGGGAGATTGGGAGACATGGTTCCCTTTCTAAGCCAGAGGAGGAATAGAATGGATATTGGATTTGGGGTAGACAGCCAGCAGTCTATGCCACGTGTGTCTGTGAGGGATGTTGGATGGAAAGATGTCTTTGCTTACCCCCCAAAGCATTAACAATTACATCCCTATCATAATAAATTGCAAATATGAAAACTGAGAGTTCATCCATAAAAATGTGGAGCTAATTTTTAGCATACACAATTTGGCAGCAGGCCTCACATTAACAGCAAGGTGAAGGTAAAGGTAAATAATACAGAATCCCCCCAGCGGGTGCTTGGTGAGTGGAAATGCAGAGCTGAAGCACCCGAGAGAACTGAGAGAACCAGCAGTGCTGTGTTCCTGGAAGGGCAGCCCAGGACACCCCAGGGGTGAGAGCTGCCATGTCTGTCAGCAGGAAAGGAAATGCAGGATGATAAAAGGAAACTGAGGATTAGGGAGGAAGCCTAATCTAAAAAGAAGCTGGATAATTTAATTGAGTAGGTACTTCCATGTTGAGCTGGTAGAAGTTACTCATGACCAAAGTATTTTAAATAAAGCCTATAATAGATCCAAAAGGGAATATTTAATGTGGTTTTGGGTACTTAGCATGTAATAAATTTCTTCCTGTCTGTTGATCCCTTGGGTAATGAATGTTAACAAAAACAACCCCAAAAGATATATAATCTGCAAACATTAGTGATTAATGTTTGTGATCTGTGAACACAATGTTAGGATTGACTGAAAAGAACACATTTCTTTACAAGTAAAATGCTTCCAGGGCTTGTGATCTTTAATAGAAATGTTCTAAGTAAGAAAGACAATCTCTCTTTGTACTTCTTTGGTGAGGAAAACAGAAATGCAAAGTGTCAATAAAGGCACGGGTCTTGGATAAGCGGAAAAGCTGAGCGTCTAGAGTAAAGATGTGTTTCTTGCATGAATAACTTTCGAACAATCTGCTGAAGGAGTGATTTTGTATCAAGCTGAAACCCCAAACCAGCATCGTTTTAATTTGCCAAGCACCTGTGAAGGAATACAGCTGCAAGGCCATGGGAAAACAATAGGAACGGTGACAGTTCATTAATATAAACCAGCAACTAGATTTATTTGGAAAAGTCATTGATATAGAATTACCCTGAAGGATGCAATGACATTCTTGAAGCAGGCCAGCAAGCAGCTAACTAAGATTATAGATGTGTGCACATCATTTGAAACCGAACAGTAATTTGGTAACTATTACGATTTATTGTGTATGTCAAACAGAATAACAAATGTGTAAAGAGCCATGATTGCTTGAGGAAAGTTAGGTTTGTGTTGTATTCAGTTGTTTGGCTTTTTGCATGCAAGGTTATTTTGTTCTGGAAAATCAAGATAATGGTGTTGCCTCTAAAATGATTACTCGCGTGTATATATGCGTAGAAGGAAAATATGAAAGTATGCATTCTTGTCTAACAACTCTGAGCCTTAATATAATGCTGATAAGAAACTAAAGAAGTTGTTTATTGCAATCAAGTGTCGGTGGTGACTACAAATATTTTACGTATGATAAGTCATAAGCAATCTGGCTTGCATAAAATGAAAGGTATCAACAGATCTGGAAGCAGAGAAATAGATCCGCTCACCACTCACTTTTACTGCAAACAGTAAAATGTAACTCTAGAAAATGGGAGGAAAAGCAGCATTCTTTCATATGCTTAAAGCATCTGGGGAAATCCCAGTGTCTGAGACAAATGCAACAAGCCTGTCCGTTGAACTTGTCCCCAGCCATGAGACAGGCCACGTTAGCTGATAGCATAGGAGCAAATGGAGAGAATGCCCCCACCCCTCTACCATTTCCTCGTCAAATGCAAAGGAAACACAACAGTCCTCCAGCTAATTTCCTTAGGTGCTTACTCCTTCCACCACCCAGTCAGCATCCCTGGTGCTGTTAGAATCCTTGGAAACTGGCTGACTTGAACTGCTGGTTGTCACCAAGTAGTTGATGGCGACTGCTGTGGACTTGCTGAGTAGGTAGTCGCAAGCAGGGGTGCCGTAACAGCATTGCCAGTCGCTGGGGCTTGAGTGTCTACCCTGTAACGGTGGCCGTGGTATAGTGGTATTGGCAAGGGACTTGGGGCACATAGTGGGTATGTGCGAATGCTCTGCCCCTGGGAGGGAAGGAGTTTATAGACCTAGAGCCTCTCACTGGTCCCTTCAAGTTCTATCTTCATTCTCAAGATACTAAAGCACTTTTTCTTTTTTTTAACCTGAAAAAAATAAAAGTGATCCCATATCCAGGAAAGATCTGATTTGAAACAGAAATATCTGGGATTTGGGAGAGGCAATCCATTAAGAGACGATTTAAATGGATGATTCTAAAGGATGGCTCATGCATTAAATTATTTGGGCTACACGGTTCTTAATTTTAGCATTATTTCATTCCTCTTTCAAATCCTCTGCTTCTAAAAGACTTTTCAAGTATTTGGAGTTGCAAAGTACATTACGTGACAGGAGACCATCCAAGGCTGTTTCTCATTTTGTGAAATTCTCTATGGTGCTACTCAGAAACACAACTTTCCAAACAAATAACACAATTTTTGTTTTGTTGTTTGATTGGTTTTCCCATCATGATTGAGAAGCATTCTGAAAATACAAAGCAATTATAAAATTCTCCAGGTTCCCCTTAACAATATCGCTAACACATTCAAAACAAAGGGAGCTTACATAATACATAAAAGATGTAGGATTTCCTGTAAAGGTATAGCCACCGCATCGACCTACATCATTCAGAACAACTAGACAAGGTGTGGATGTGAACTGTAGCAACTGTGCTAGTTTCTGCTAGTTCAGCCCTGCACCTTTTATGTGGAGCAAACTCCATTTCTGGCTCATGTGTGACAATGCAAGTCCCAGACAACAAATTTCTGCTTACAGTGGTTGACACATGTTTGAGAAAAGAAAAGAGAGGTTGGAACCTAGAAACATTTGACATATGGACATATTCTGTTTGGATATTGGCTAAAAAATGGTAGCGAGGGGGTGGAGAGTTGGGCACCCTCCTACACTATTGGTGGGAATGTAAACTGGTGCAGCCACTCTGGAAAACAGTGTGGAGGTTCCTCAAAAAACTATCCATAGAACTCCCTTATGACCCAGCAATAGCACTGCTAGGGATTTACCCAAGCGATACAGAAGTGCTGATACACAGGGGCACATGTACCCCAATGTTCATAGCAGCAATGTCAACAATAGCCAAAACATGGAAAGAGCTTAAGTGTCCATCACCTGATGAATGGATCAAGAAGATATGGTATCTCTATACAATGGAGAATTACATGGCAATGAGAAAGAATGAAATCTGGCCATTTGTAGGAAAGTGGATGGACCTCGAGGGTGTCATGCTAAGCAAAATAAGTCAGGCAGAGAAGGAGAGATACCATATGTTTGCACTCATAGGTCTAACAGGAGAACAGGAGAAACCTAATGGAGGACCAGGGGGAGGGGAAGAGGGATAGAGAATTGGGAAGAGAGAGGGACGCAAAACTTGAGAGACCATTGAATACTGAAAACGAACAAACTGAGGGTTGAAGGGGAAGGGGGAGGAGGGAAAAGAGGTGGTGGTGATGGAGGAGAGCACTTGTGGGGAAGAGCACTGGGTGTTGTATGGAAACTAATTTGACAATAAACTACTTAAAAAAATAAAAATAATAAAGAAAAGACATAGAAATGAAAAAAAATAAAGCAAAAAAATGGTAGGCAACATTATAATTGGCACTTATGCATTCAGAGTTGGATTGGCAACTTTTCTTGACAAATTAGAAGGTATAATACCTGATCCATTAGAAGATCCAATAATGATGCATTATTGTAACTGCTGGGGGTGGGGAGGAGCAGTGTTTCTTGGTGGGGTAGAGGCTCTCTGTTAATCTTTCCAGGTGACTCTCCATGTCTGCTCATTTCAGCTATTCACACATGCTACTGGGACAGAGATCATCAATCTGATTTATTCTAAGCCTCGTGTCTCCAAAGATGACTGCTAAGCAAGACCAGCGACATAGTTGCAGGGCCTCGTGCAAAATGCAGAGATGGAACCTATTATTCAAAACTTATTAAGAATTTCAAGGGGCGCCTGGGTGGCTCAGTCGGTTAAATGCCTGATTTCATCTCAGGTCATGATCTTGCAGTCCATGAGTTCGAGCCCCATGTCAGGCTCTGTGCTGACTGCTCATAGCCTGGAGCCTGCTTCAGATTTGGTGTCTTGCTCTCTCTCTGCTCTTGGCCAGCTCATGCTCTGTCTCTCTCTTTTTCTTAAAAAAACAAAAAAACAAAAAACCATTAAAAAATTAAAAAAAAAATAATTTCAAGATGACAACAGAGAATTAAACCATGTGTGGGGCCCTCCTAATTGTGGGACCCTCTATGACTGCCTGAAGCCATCCCAGGGCATTGGATTGCTTTGGATCCAGAGGCTAAGGAACTATGTTGAATGGTTTTCCTGAAAGATAAAAGGTTCTGAAAGATTTCTGAGAGAACTTATTATCCTAGAAGGAATTGCAGCAGGCAAATCAATTCTTAGCACATTCACGTTAAAGGGCAGAGATATCTTAAAGCCTTTGTTTATTTGTTTGTAGAAGGTTTTAAAAGTTAAATTTTATTAAAAATAAATATTTTTCAGTGATAAGAATAGTACCTATGCACAGTAAAAAATTCAGTAGTATAAAACATAAAAAATGAAAAATACATCTTTCATTCCTTCTCAGAGCTTTAAACTCAAATTCAGGTTGCATCTTATATATCCTATCACAGATCAGTTTTTACATATCCTTCTAGAAGAATTCTACATGCATTTATTTGACACAAATGAGAACACACTGTATATTTTTTTGTTTTTTAATATTTTTTAAATATTTATTTTACTTTTGAGAGAGAGAGAAAGAGACAGAGAGAGAGAGCAATCGGAGGAGGGGCAGAGAGAGAGGGAGACACAGAATCTGAAGCAGGCTCCAGGCTCTAGGCTCCGAACTGTCAGCACAGAGCCTGACGTGGGGCTCGAACTCACGAATAGTGAGATCACGACCTGAGCTGAAGTCGGAAGGCAGCTCTGCTTACCACTATACCACCAATGCACACAACCTGAGCCAAAGTCGGACCCTTAACCGACTAAGCCACCTCGTCAGACACTTAACTGACTATACCCCTGGTTTTATTTCTTAACAAACACTTGGAAATAAGAACATAGTAAATCATAATACTATTTCAATATAATATGCACATTATATGGGCTATATAAAAAGTTAAAACAGTGCTTTCTTCCAATATCAATTCTATGAATTAAGCAATTGTCTTTTGTAGAGTTTCTAGAAATCTAGTCTGATTAATTCAGTAGTAACCTGTTAATAACAACTAACCTAGTAAGAATTGTTCTATCTATTATTTTGAGGTATGCAGCTTTTTGATTATTTGGATACCTATTTTACACTATATTGAAAACTTGTGACATTTAAATTAAAGAAAGGATAATATTCGTTAACCTATGTCACCCCTACCTCCTTGACCTCGGATTATTTTTTATTTCATGACCAATCAAAATTATTTTAGCCACAGAACACTTAACCATTTTTCCTGCAGCTGTGTTTCCTGAAACAAGCATCTGGCATTAGCCTTGAATTACATGAAATAATGTGTGGGATTGCCTTCCATAACTTACAGAAATTTTATAGAAAGAGCCCCTTTCTTGAGACTAAGAGATTTAGTTTAATGTGAAATTCTTTTTTTTAAGTTTCTAAATTTTTTTTAATGTTTCTTCAGTTTTGAGAGAGTGAGCAGGGAAGGGGCAGAGAAAAGGGTATACAGAATCCAAAGCAGGCTCCAGGCTCTGAGCTGTCAGCACAAAGCCCAACGCGGGGCTCGAACTCATGGGTCACGAGATCACGACTTGAGCCAAAGTCAAACACTCAACCAACAGAGCCACCCAGGCGCCCTGAGAACACAATATTCAACACCTGCACTTAAAAATGATTTTTAAAGTAATTTAGAGAACATTCTGTTATCACTGCATGAAATTTATCTTCATCTTTTAAATAACTACATATTATTCCATTTCATGGATACCTAAATATGCTTAATCAAGTCTGAAAAAATGAGCATCACATTGTTTTCCTTATTTTTGTTTGTTCCTTTATTTTGCTGTTACACATAACCACTGTTAAAATACATGTGTTCTCTGCCTAAGATGCTGTGGGCCGAGACGTTTGCACAGTCCTCTTTTCCCATAATTTGGATTCTTGTTCAAATGTCACCTTCTCAGAGCAAACCCTCCTTCTGTCATTCTTTTTCCTCTTGATTTCACACCACTTTTCATGATCTGAAATGAAATGAAATAGTTGCTTATTTGCTCAGATAAGTTGCAAGGTTTTGTCTGCTTTATTGACTATTTTATCCCTACTAGGGATGCCCATGGTTTGTCACACGTGGGGTCTCAGGAAATATTTGCTTAATAAATGAGTAAAAGCCTCACATACACATTTCCCCCTTCGGATGGAGTTACACGTGTTGGTAACTCAAAGCCAAAGGCCCCGTGCGTGTCACTCTTTTCCTAGGAAGTGGGAAATTGCTTCACTGGAGGTTGCAACCAATTTCTACTTCTGCTAACATTCCTGTTTCTTCTCACCGTATTCAACATCATTTTTAGAAATACTTCTCTGTCTTCAGCAAGCTTTTTTTTTTTTTCCACATTTCGTTCAATATGGCCAGTATTTATGGGCAGAGTTAGTATTCTGTCATATGAAGTTTGGGTGGAGGGGGATAAAAAGAGACAGAAAAGTCTGGTAAAATTATAGGCTTCCTTTCTATAGAATGCTCCACGAACTGGTGCACCAGTCTGCATATTTAATGCTGTCACACTTGCAGGATGGCCGTCCTGTCTGCCTGGTGAGTTCATCAGCCCTCCTCCACCTGACAGCATCCCACACATTCTTTTTCCAAGGACCTGCTCAGAGGTCATTTTTCTCCTAAGAAGACTTTCTCTAATCCCCCTTCTCCCATCTCAGCCGGTAAGAAATCACCACTCTGTGTCAGGTCAGGCACCCTATCTGATCGGCCTCAGCTGCCTTACCGTCCAGCCAGGGGGAGGCAAGCCTGACCCTTCCACGGGACTATCTGGTCCTCGTGTGATGGAAAAATCTCTTATCTGGAAGCCTTCCCCTTTCAAATGTATGTTCAAATGATGACATCATAGGGCATTTTGACCCCACAGAGCACTTTCTCTCTTCAGAGAGCAGCTGACCAGCCCCCCCCCCCCTCCCATTCCACTCTTCCTAGAGCGCCCCCGCCTGACCTGGCCCCCCAGGGCTCTGCGTGCTCTGAGATAAGCTGAACAAATACAGTAGCAGGCCAGCCCCAACCTCACCGCCCTCCAACGCTCCCAGCCCCGAGGACTCATTTTAAGCCCACCTGGGGCTTTTGCCAGTACTTTATCTGTGTCACCCATATCTCCTCAAAGTATGAGCAAACAAAACCACAGTGCTTTATCAGGAGTTGTAATTCCTTACATCTCTCTTATCACCTGAGATTACCCAATTCTGCCAGAGCTTCAGGGATCTGTGCGCAGGATAACAGGACCCTTCTGGTAGCCAGGGGTCTTATCGCCCTCACAGCCCTTGAAGAGCTGGAGGAGGCTTTCGTTTCCACCCTGGTATTTTTCCTGATACACTTTCAACTTTTCTAAAAGGCCTGTCCTTATAACTTGGGCTAATTGTTTTTAGGAGACTTCTTGCCTCACATTTGGATGGCATTTGTGACTGAAGCAAATAAATAAAAATATCTGTGACTTAGGAAGTGTCTTCTACAGTTCAGACTCTAACACGGTCCCGTTGTATCTTCACCACTGCCCTGTTCGAAGACACCAGTGCCATTTTATAAAGGAGAAAACTGAAGCTCAGGTCAGGGAAATGATTCCTCCAAAGCCACAAAGCTTTGAAGTATTGGAGGATGAATCTGAAGGCAGGAATACTATGGATTCCAAAATTTGATGTACCCACTCTGCCAGTGTTGAATCCTGGATTCTGGAACCTGGATGCCCAGCTTTGAATCTTGCCTTCACTACTTAATTAGCTGTGTGACTTTAGGCGAGTTCTCTAACTTCTCCGTGCCTCAGTTCCTCATTTGTAAAATGAGATTAATAATAATATTTATTTCATGGAGTTGGGAAAAGAAAGTGTTTATGTGTATACGTGTGTGTGTTTCAATCAGTTTTTAGTCTCTAGCAATGTCTATTAATAATTTTATTTCCATCATAACTGCTGCTCACTGAAACTAGGCAAAGGAGAATTGAAATAATTATCCAGATGATTAAAAAAGTAAACATATGGAAGAAAGGAGAAAGATCAAAGACAAGAGAACAGTACTTGCTTGTGCGGTTGTCTTGTTCTTTCTTTTGTTCTTTCTTTTTCTGGAAGTATACTTGTTTCCCTTTTTGCTGTGATATAGACATCTGTCCTGCTTTTGACTCTCTACCCTAGAATGCTCTTTACATTGAAAACAGGAAAGACACAGAAATGTAATTACATAGTTGTTCGTATATCTTTCTCCTTTGTATCTCCCTCACATATATAGGAACATATATAGAAACATCAAGGCATATACATACACACACACTTACCTTTTGTTGGCATGTGAGTGCAGGCTGTTCCACTCCTACGAGTGTGTGTGTGTGTGTGTGTGTGTGTGTGTGTAATGGGAATCAATTCCTCACTTGTTATCACAGGTGCGGTAGCTTGCCTTTCATGAGGTTAAATATTTGTCTCACTCACAAACTCCTACACTCTCAGGGCTGGGAGGGATCATAAAAGTCACCTCGTCCAACCACTCCTCTGATGTTTGAGTTGCTTCTTAATGACATCCCGGCTAGGCTAGGTGGCCCAGTAGCCTATCTGAACATATTCCCCATGACAAGAAGTTCACTGGTTCCTACGATAACCAGTACTATCTTTCCATCTTGTCAGAATCCATAGTCAAAGATGACACCAATGCATTTGAATTAAGCTTAAAGCCATTTTTGGTAGGAAGAGCTATTTTCAACATGTCTGACAACACTGTCTCTACAAAAAAGAATTTCCAAATTATGAGAAAATGCAACACACTCCGATAGGAAAAATAGGCAAAGAGGACACATTAGTAATTTACAAAAGAAGAAATGCCAGTGGCTAAAAGGTATGCCCGAGAGATTCAATAATTATCAAATAAATGCTATGAAAGCAACAATATAAATTCTTTGTTAGCTTTCAGATTGGTAAAGCTAAAATTGACTCCGAGGATACTCAGGATTGAAGAAGAAGGTGTAAAAAGGGGAAAGGGCAGTCTCCATTACAGCTGGTGAAGTGTGAACTCATAAAAATAACTTTTCTAGAAAGCAATTTAGCAATAGAGATCAACATTAGAAATGTGCACAGTGATCCAAAAATCCCCCTTGCAGGATTTTATCTAGATTTTTCTTTAGCAGATAAGCAAAGAAGCACACAAATATATATGTGGATACAGGTGTATATGTACACATTCATGCACACATGAATGTACCCATAACTGCATTGTTGCTATACCAAAACATCAGTAGTGATTTAAATGGTGTACTGCAGAGCTATTTAAAAGTGTTATATAGGAGCACTTGGGTGGCTCAGTCAGTTCAGTGTCTTATTTTGGCTCAGGTCATGATCTCATGACTCATGAGTTCGAGCCCTGCATCAGGCTCTGTGCTGACAGCTCAGAGCCTGGAGCCTGCTTCGGATTCTGTGCCTCCCTCTCTCTCTGCCCCTCCCCTGCTCATGCTCTGTCTCTTTCTCTTTCAAAAATGAACATTAAAAATAATAAAAGGATTATATATAGATAGATATAGACATCTATAGTTGTATACTATATATAATGTGTATATAATGTGTATGTATATAGCATATATAGGGAAATATATTTCAGTAGAGAAATATATCTAAGACATATTTTAGAGTGAAATGCCATGTTACAAAACAGCATGAATAACATAGTCTCATTTCCATAAAATTTATATGTGTATATCTTAGTCCCTAAATTCTACTATGAAAGAAGTAACCATTTATATGTATATGTATGCATACATACATGTATCTGTATATACATCAGAATTTTTGAGATATAATTCATATATCATAAAAGTAATCATTTTAAAGTGTCCAATTCAATGGTTTCCAGCATATTCATAGAATTATGCAAACATCACCACTATCTAGTATTAGAACCATTTCTAAGTGACTCCAGAAGAAACTCTGTGCCCATTAGCAGTTATTTCCTATTTCCTCACATCCTATTTCATTCTCTACTTCCTATCTGTACGAATTTGCCTTTTTGGACATTCATTAAATAAAGTCATACAAGGCAACTACCTTCTTTCATTTAGTATGTTTTCAGGTTTCCTGTATGTTGCAGCATGGATCAATACTACATGAAACTACGTAACTACAATGTTATTTTATGACCAGACAACACTCCATTATATGGATATACCACGTTTTT
The DNA here is from genome assembly GCF_006229205.1 of Suricata suricatta. Taxonomy (NCBI): domain Eukaryota; kingdom Metazoa; phylum Chordata; class Mammalia; order Carnivora; family Herpestidae; genus Suricata; species Suricata suricatta. The sequence continues at coordinate 18,850,631 of NC_043713.1, read as the reverse complement.
TTAATCCATTCACCAGGTGGATATTGGGTTATTTCCATTTTGGGCCATAATGAATAATGTTGCTATGAAAATTTGTGTACAGGTTTTTGTGTGGACAAATATTTTCATTTCTCTTGTGTGAGTGTGTGTGTGTGTGTGTGTGTGTGTGTGTATGAGTGTAGTTCTTGGGTCAAATGGTAACTATGTATAAGATTTTGAGGAACTTCCAAACAGGTTTCCACCGTGGCTGCACCATTTTGTATTCCCCACCAACAATGTCTGAGAGTTCTCACCTCTAGATCCTCTATACTTGTTATTGTGTGTATTTTTTATTATAGCTTCCCTAGTGGGTATGCCGTGGTTACACATAAATATTTTTAATCAACCTAAATCCAAGTCCAAGCCGTTGTTCCTCTGCTTTGTGAGGAAATTCAAACTTTGCAATTCTTGAGGCCACAAATTTGTGGAAAAGAATAGAAAGAATGGAAGATGGAAGGAATCAGATAGTTTGGTTTAGGGTAGAGATGACCAGCAGAGAATGCTGAAATGTTAGAGTGAACTAGACAGAAAGGGTCTCTTCTTTCATTCTAGATCAAAATGCGCTAAATCAATTTGCTTGATGATCAAATTGCTGAACTTAGATGTTTATGCAAAATATTTCTTTTAACTGTTATATCAATCCATATATAACAGGATGGTTTTAACAGATGTTAAAGATTCTGTAAAGTTTTAGTTGATTGGTTTTCATTCCATCTTTGGAGTACTATTTTAAGGCACATTCTACATGTACATGCTAATGGATGCAGGGTGATTTAATTTATGAAATATTTTAATATTCAGAATTCATTATCAGGAGCCAAATTTCTGTATTTCAAATATTTATTCAAGCAGTTTGTATTGATTCTGTTCAGTTCTCTTAAGAATAATCTTCTACTTTGTCAACATTTCTGTATTTTTTGAAGGTTTCTTTTGCCAATTTTTTTAAAAGTATGCTCATTGGCTTTTTAGTTTATTATTATTTACTTTGACCTATTCTTTAGCACTTTTTGGCTTTTAAATCAATTTCTTTTTTAATCCCTTTAAAATAATTTCAGTCATAGATAATGTATATCAAAATTTGAAGCATTAATCATATGAATCATTTTAGTAATCCTCCCAAGGTGGCTTCAATTCCTTTGAACAGATTTAGCCTTTCAGGTCCTGTCTTCTTTACAAGCTCTAAGTAAAACCAGTATATTCCAAGTGCTCTTTATCAGAAACCAAGCTTTTGCATTAGATAAAATATAAGAATTATGTACTATTATATATTATATAGGATTTGGTGGGGTTTTTTGGAGTTTTAGGTTTAATTTGGTGTATTTTGGATTGAGTTGAGGCTCAGTGCAGTCATTTTGCCAAGTGGTTTAGCAGTCATTTGTCAGACCACCTTAGCTTAATGTCCATTTCATGTGGGATTCAAATTTCAGACACTGGCCATTTCTCAAATGCTTGAAACTGATGGAAAATGTTCATTTCATTAAGCAGATTTATGTAAGTTTAAAAGTGTGCGAAAGGTAATTATTTAATTCCTGGATATGCTGAATAGTTAAAAGTTAATGATTAGGTGTCCATCATGTGAAATTTTCCCAAATCTTTTTTTCAGGAAACTTATTTTGGAGAAAATTACAACTCTGTATACTGGACTGTGCCATTCTTTAAATTAGATTTGTCTAAATGTACTTACTTGAGCATGACCAGTCAGTGTCACCACAATCTGAAGAAGCAGCATGTTATTCTTAGTGTTCTCTATGGAAAGAAGTGACTGACCCAGGACAATGTCATTAAATCAATGAAAAAATCAAAATCAATTCTTTTTGTTTCAAATGAAAGGATTTCTTAGAGGTGGCTCCCAATGTATAACTTCCTCATGATGATAGAATTTATGATCTGGTTAGAGCTTATGTTTGGTATTAAATTGGAAGATTCTAAAGTGAGGCTCCGTTCGAGTAGATGTTCACTATTCAGTAATGTGATGGGCCGATGAGCCTTCGTAAACTAGAGCAGGCTCCCTCCCCAAGTCTGGCATGACATTGGCCCAGTGACTGTTGACTGATGGTGATAAACATGGCAATGGCATTATGAGCTCTGATTCTAGAAAACATTCCTTGGGGCAGAGAAGGCTTCCTCATTCTGATGCAAGGAAGAAGAAATGAATCCATTCGCTCCAGAGACCTTTATATGGGCTGAATTTTGCCCCCTACCCCACCACCAAATTCATATATTGAAGTCCTAATGGTACTCCAGAATGTGACTGTATTTGGACATTGGGCTTCAAAGAGGTAATTAACTTAAAGTGAGAGCATTAAGGGGCGACTGAGTGGCTCACTTGGTTAAGTGTCTGACTTTGGCTCAGTTCATGATCTCACGGTTCATGGGTTCGAGCCCCATATTGGGCTCTGTGCTGACAGCTCAGAGCCTGGAGCCTGCTTTGGATTCTGTCTCCCGCTCTTTCTGCCCCTCCCCCACCCGTGTTCTGCTCTCTCTGTCTCTCAAAAATGAATAAATGTTAAAAAAAATTTTTTTAATAAAATAAAATGAGGTCTCTAAAATGGCCCCAATCCAATATGACTGGTGTCCTCATGAGAAGAGGAACTTAGGACACAGACACCTACAGAGAAAGACACAGGGAGAAGATAGCCATCCACCAGCCAAGGAGAGAAACCTCAGAAGAAACAAATGCTAACTGATAACTTTGACAACCTAGACAAGCTCAGAATCGTGAGAAAATACATTTCTGTTGTATAAGCCATCCAGTCTCTGGTACTTTGTTATGGAGGCCCTAGCAAATTACTCCAGCTTTAATTAGACTCTCAGCTTTGTGACATATGCTATGGAATGGATTTTAATCAATAATTATAAGTAGGTATTCTTTCATTTTAAGACACAAAACAGGGGCGCCTGTGTGGCTCACTCATTTGAGCGACAGACTTTGGCTCAGGTCATGATCTCGTAGTTCATGGGTTCGGGCCCTGCATCAGGCTCTGTGCTGACAGCTTGCCCAGAGCCTGGAGCCTGCTTCGGATTCTGTGTCTCCTCTCTTTGCCCCTACCCCATTCATGCTCTATCTCTCAATAATAAATTAAAAAAAAAAAAAAAAAAGACACAAAGCAGTGTTGTTGGGCCTTTTCTTGACCAGTAGGTTTGTTTTACATGGATAAGGCGAAGCCATTTCCTGTGCCTCTGTGATGGGATTGAGGGCAAGCACTGCTGTTTTTCTCATGCAGGGCAGGGGGGTGTAGGCAGTGGTTAAAAGCATGGCCTCCGCAGTTTAATAGTACCTCCCTCAGAAGGTGGTCGTGAAGATTAACGTCATTTATACATCTTAAGCAGTGCCCGGCCTGCAACGAATGCAGTCTAAGTGGTCACTGCTGTTTATATTATTGTGGAATCAAACTAATTGGAAATAAAAGAGACCTCCTAAATTACTATTATTTCTTTTCCTCCTAAATTATTATTTTCATGAGTAGTAATAAAAAACTAGATGAGCAGCACTGAGTAATAGGGTAGGTTCTGGTGGGGCTGCAGCAGCCTTGGTGTGGCGGGTGGCCTGTCAGCATTTGCTGCCGCCTCTTCTCCTAATTGAGCGCCTTTCGTATCTATTCTCTCCATTTCTTTCAATCTTTTACTGACTTTGCCTTTTGTTTTTACATACTTTTTTTGGCCCTTTTGATGCACTGTTTTCTTTCTTCTGAATCTTGAATGGCCTATATTTTTCAGTCCTCACATCCAGCACCAGAATCTGACTCGAGGCCTGCAGAATGCCCAGTTGTTTCTAGAATCTTTTCCATCTGGAGACTATTTGAACAAATGAAATCCTCTGCACTTCTAACTTAGAGAAAGATGACACCAGTATAAAAAAAAAAATTACGGTGCCTCGCAGGTTACCTCAAGACTGAGAATATGATACATTTACAATTTTGAGTTTCAGATTGATATTGTCTACATCCAGGGGTAGCTATTTCCTGCTTTTGTTATGGCAGCTCCCGGACTTGATCTTTGAGAGCCAGGTTCTTTCTGCTTTATGTTGGAGGGTTTATGTCTTTTTGGAGACTGTAGGGTGGCTATTGGTCATTCTGTATATGTATTCAATTTAAATCCACTTATAAAACAAAACGAAGAAGAAAAAACTCACAGCAACAATTCATAGAACTGTTCTTTGAAGATGGCATGGAGCAGGAGTCGGGGGTAGAAAAGTTGAGAGTATTGGCTTTTGGCCCTTTTCTCTAACGTGTCCCAGGAAGTGGCAGTGAACGGAGACCGCCAGTGAGCTTGCTTGTGAGGAATTTAGGAAGTCAACAAACCCCACACCATGCTCCGCCTCCCCAGTCACTCAGCCGGAGTGAGACTGCTGGGGCCAGAATCCTGCAATCCCACTAACATCTCATGGTCTTCCGGCAGCGGGGCCCAGTCCTGAGGGAAAACCAGCAGCCAGCAAGGATTGAAATATGTGGTGTTTTGCTATGGCAGCACTCCTTTGCATCTTATCTATGTGGATATTGTTCTCTGGAATTGTGCAGTGTGCAGCCTACACAACCATACATAGTAGCCCCCTTCCAATTCTGACCTCTATGCCTTAGGCCCTATCTGAACATCTTCCACTGAGTACCCTGGCCCTCAGCATGCTTCCTAGTGACCCAGACTCTCTCTTAAGGGACTTTCCATGGACTCTTCAATCCCTACTCAGGGCCTTTCATGCTCCCCAACCCTGTCTCTTTCCATTAGCACTTATCTGTCCTTTGGATGTTGGCCTTGTAAAAGATTAGACTAGCCTGAAAAATCAGTTTATGAAAAGTTAAGAACTGCTGCTGCTGACATTTTATATATAGTATGGAGACCGGATCTTAGCAAGATTTCAGTAGGACTGAATATTACTCTTGTTAATGTTATACTGTGTATCGCTTTTGCCATGCTATTTGCCTTTTAGCAGTGGTCTTGAGTAAACTATTAACTACAGAAATGAACCTCTAACAGTAGAAATCCCAGCACTGAAGAAGTAAATTTTGTAGGAAACCTTTATATAAGGATGATTTGAAAGACCTAAAAATAAATAAACAAACAAAAACAACTGAAAATGATCACCCTTATTTGGTCTGCTACCATATCAGGAATCTATTATAGGTTATAGGCAAGTGGTTCCTTTAATGAGTGGGAATAGCATGTAGTATGGTAGTTTTTTTTTTAAGATTTTTAAAAAATGTTTATTTTTGAGAGAGAGAAAGAGACAGAGCATGAGCAGGGAGGGGGCAGAGGGAGAAGGAGACAAAGAATCCATAGCAGGCTCCAGGCTCTGAGCAAGCTGTCAGCACAGAGCCCAATGCGGGGCTTGACTTCATGAATCACAAGATCATGACCTGAGCTGAAGTCAGACGCTTAACCGGACTGAGCCACCCAGGTGCCCCAGTGTGGTAGTTCTTAAATGTGAGCCAAACCTCAGGATGAGTCCTGGACTGCATCCCTAAAGTTTGTGAGACACGAGATCTGGGCTGGAAGATGGAATTGTTGCGTTTCCAACAGTCTCCTAGCTGATACTGATGCTCCTGGTCTGGGACCACTTTGGAGCCAGTCCTGTAGTGGCAAGAGCAGTGGGTCAGCCAGCAGAGATACGGGTCCCAGTCTGTCTGGGTCTCCCGACATGTGAGATCCCAAACAAGTTTCTGAAATGTCCCAGCCCCAGTCTTCTCATGTGTAAACAGAGAGAGGCGGCCTGGGTGGTCTCTACGTGTCCTTCCAGCTCACCCTCTGGGCTGGTCATACCACATGGTCCAGGGTGCGGTGGGGACCCGCCGTGGCCTCACTGTGGGCAGCGTCCCCATATGTAGGGAAACCCTCACTTCCTTCACAGGTGCAGGTGCCGCCTTTAGGGGTCCAAGCGAGGCTTTTCTCCAACAGAGTGAGTCGTGGTGGCTCAGAGGTCAGGACTTGCTGGCTCCGGCCACGGCCCCCGAAGGCTCCAGAGGCCCTTGCACACAGGGCATCTGTCCTGGAAATCATCTGTGTTCTACCTACTCGTCCCTCCTCTTCTCACCCTCCCCTGACAGGCACTCATCTTTTTACTGTCTCCATAGTTGTGCCTTTTCCAGAATGCCATACAGTTGGAATCATCCAGAAGGTAGCCTTTTCAGATTGGCTTCTCTCACTTTGTAATGTGCATTTAAGTTTCTTCCATATCTTTTCATAGCTTGCTAGCTCATTTCCTTTCTCTATTTTCCTTCTTAAAATTTTTATCTAAGTATGGTTGACACACAATGTTACAGTAGTTTCAGGTGTACAACACAGTGGCCCATAGGTTATGTTAGGCTCACCACCACGTGGCTCCCATCTGTCACCATGCAACGCCGGTACCAACCTTTCATCCCCGTCACTGGAAACCTCTATCTCCCACTCCTCTCTATCCATTTTGCTCATCTTCCCAACCCCCAGCCCTGTGGGGGGTACGCCAGTTGGGTGTACCGTTTTGCATTCCCTCCAGCAACGTATGAGCGTTCCCATCAGTCCACGTCTTTGCCAGCATTTGCTGTTGTTAGTATTGTCTACTTCGGCTAGTCTAGTAGGTGAGTAGTGGCCTTGCATTGTTGTACTCCCCTTGTTCTTAGGTTCACTAATTGCTTCTTCTTTTCAAAGTTATTCTTCTATAATAATTCATTATTCAATAATTAACAATTCATTAATGAAAATGAGCATGAAACTCACGAATCTAGTAGTTCTGGAAATGTGGCTTTTATCTTCCCTTCTTTTTCGGAAAGACAGAACAACATTTCCTCATATTCCAGTATCTCTCCTCCTCTCCGTTATTTTTCAAAGACTTTTCACACAGGTTTTGAGATCACATTTGCAAGTACTTGGACATCCAGGGATAGACGTTATTTGGGCCTGGAGATTTGAACACATCGACAGGGCTCGTTGCAATCATTGCTCCGAGCTGTGTTCCCCTTCTCTCTTAGTGATATTTATTCTCTTTTTAAGGTTAATGATCCTGATCCTCTAGTAAGCACACAAGTAAAGCAGGAGTTAAGCAGGGTTGCTTTTATTTTCCTCTTTTATCCAGAAATAATATTAAACTGCCAGCAACCATACGGTGGGGGAATGAATAATCAGAACGGAGGCCTATTTAGGTGCCTGCTGGCTGGATGGCAGGTTACTTTTACTCCAAAGACGTTTTCAGGGTCCTCGGCTCATTCTTGGTCACCTAACTATGAACGTAAGCCATTAGAGTGTTGCTCTGTAATTAGTTCCGTAATGCTGATAGGAACCTGTTTGGGCTCTGGATTATCTTTTTCTGTATTTGTTTTTGATTCTACAACTACACTGTTAACCCCTTGGAAACACAGACCCTTTTCTGTACCACTTTGTGTCATCCTAGCTCATAGCAACCTAATTGTTACTGATGTGGTTAAGTCAGCAATAGTTTGATTTTTCTTTAAATAAAAATCTAAGAGTATATTTTTTTAGATATTGGGCACTGGAGCTTTTTTGCCCAATTATCCATGTATATAGAAGCATGTTCTTAACTATTACCATTGTCCTCCTCAATTTCCCCCATACATACAAACTCCTCCAAACATCTTGCAATTTCTACTTGGTCAAAATATATTTAAGAGTTTAAGCAAGTGGCACCTGGGTGGCTCAGTCGGTTAAGCGTCTGACTTCAGTTCAGGTCATGATCTCACAGTTCATGGGTTTGAGCCCCACGTCGGGCTCAGAGCCTGAAGCCTTCTTCGGATTCTGTGTCTCCCTCTCTCTTTCTCTGTCCCTCCCCCACTTATACTCTATTTCTCACACTAAAAAATAAATACACATTAAAAAGATTAAAAAAAAAAGAGTTTAAGCGAAAGCCCAGTATCATCTCTCTGTTATTTCTCTCAAAACTTGGACAGGGGAAAGTCTGCAATTGAAGGTCTCAATTAATCTCTGTTGGGCACTTAATTCTTAGGGAGGTTTACTAAATACTTCAGGTGCAATTATAAAAGTGGAGCTCAAAGAAAGATAGGGAGGGGACCAGAGAATCGAAGTGGAAAAATAAAAAAATAGAAGGAGCCTCCAGATGAGAGGCTCAGCCTGGTGTGTCATCACATTTGTCTCGCAGAAATGAATGGTTCGTGAGTCCTGCATCTCAGGTCATGAGGCTCGGCTGGCCGATAGGGCTCTGGCTGTTCTAGGGTGGGCTGGCTAGTGAGACACCTGCTAGTTTAAGTTCCATAGTCTCCTGAGTCGTATTACAAACACATTCCTGGGGAATTTCATTGAGCTGCTTTTGAAGCAGTTTATGTGCATTGCAGTAATGGGTAAACTGGCTATTTTGACACATTGCAAAAGAATGTTTTTGAAAAGAGAAACACTCCTAGTGAAAACAGACAAATGATTGAGGGATATTTCACTGTAGCTGAACTCAGTGTTGATGTAGGTGTTTAAACAGCCAGTTCCCAGCTCACTATTTAAATATCTATATACCAAATTAGTTGTTCACCAGGGGGAGATGTTGGAGAGAAGCAAAAATGATACAATTAAGTTACAAATATAGGAGATACAGTCCAAAATATCCCTACTGTCCTCTTTTTCTTCTTTAACGAGTGTCATTATATTTTGATGTGTTTAATAATACAGCAGAGGTTAAATGAAACATGAAAAAGGGATGTACATTAAAATTGAGATAACTCTTCCTTCAGTGAAGTGGAACCCAGCAGATGTAGCAGCACACTGTAATTGCTGCCTGTTTCCTGTCAGTCTGATTAAGTTGCATTGTCCCGGCTCCAAGTGTAAGAATCAGTGGCTTCCCATAGGGCACAGCATGGGCTGACGGGCTGAGGCTGTGGCATAACTCCATGCACCTCCTGCTTCTCCTAGTAATAGTGTAGACATACAATATACATTGATGACATATAAAATCAATAGGCTGTGGAGTGTATTAAGAGCACACTGTAATCCATCTTCTCAAAGTTGCATCCCAGGAAAGCCAAATAAACAATAATACCCTGGAATCTGAGGCCCGGTAGAGCCATCAGCGAGCTCCAGAGCCAAGGACCGGAAGGCTCATTTTTTTAAAGAAACATGTAGAAGTTTAGATGCGTTCTCAATTGGACCAAATCCGAGCTCTGTCTAGTACTTTTAATTCTTCCCCCCATCCCAACTGCATTTGTGGTTTCTGAACCATCCAGTCAATTGACAGAATATTTTATTGGGCACAAAAGGAAGTCCAACATTGTGCTAGGGTTTGTAGGGAAGAGATTCCAGAAAGGTTCTGATCCGCTTGGGGAGACAACCCCAATGTAACATGGAACAGTTAGGGAACTATTAAGAGATACACTGTGTGAGCCAAGGGCAGGTTGGGGTGCCCTGGAGTAGTGGGAAAGGCCTTGTGGGTGGATGGAGCCTGAAATGGGCCTTGGAGGACACGCAGGGTTTAGGTAAGGGGAGGAGAAGAGGTATAGCATACCATGCTGTGATATCCTGGTGACCAAAACCATCTGGTCCAAATGAGCTTGGGAGACCTGGGAGAGAGCTCTATCTAACTGGAATGGATGGTATAGGAAGGAAGTTCAATAGGCATTTATTCTATGAGTATCCCAATACAGGCACCACCCGGGAGTGATCTTTCACCCTCTATAAAAGATAAATATATCATAATAGCTATCAGTAGAAGCTATTGGTTTCCTTGCGTTCCAGTGCAGCTGATTTAGTTTCTCTGAGAAAGTCTCTGAAGTGCATCTTCATATTTAATGTAACAAAATGCACGGCCACAATAGACTTGGTTGAAAAATGCGAGGAAAGCCATCATTTGACTTGGATATTTGGTCCCTATGAAGTGATTTGAGCAACTTTTTTCTAAATGTGTCAGGGAGATGTGTTGATCTCATGTAAATACAGCTGACACTGACACATGACAAGTGAATCAAAATACACTGTGCTATATTGGATGTCCGCAGTTTGGACTTCTCACCTAAAAGGGGAGATAAGGATATTCAGTTCTGGAATCTGCCCTCCATGAGCTGAATTAATTAAGATCTCAGAGAGCAGATGAGAATTACATACGATTACATATAAATAATGCATAATAATATAAATAATAAATATATACAAATAACAATACCACACAGAGCTAAGAGGATAGTGTCCAAGGAAATTCAGAGGTGGGAAGGGTGACTTACAATTGACAGCAATCAAGGCATATTATTTCTCGTACACAGGTCTGACTCTAGTTTGAGTTCAAGTTCTTGTCCTTAGGCAGTATGTTTCACTTGGGGTCCTAGCAAGTAGGTTCCTGGATGTCAACAGAGCTTTGACTTAATAACTTGCCATCTAATGAGAAGATTTCAGACCCTGCAAAAGAGAGACAGAGGAAAAAAAAAGATCAGCCAATCAATCGATTATTGTGTGTAAGTGCTTGAAATAATGGTGGAATAATCATGGTCCTTCATATGTCCAGCTAAGGACTATTTCCTTTGAACTGTGTAGACACAAATTGACTGAAAGGAGATTGAATTAACTGGATTCATTTGTATAGCAGCTCAGATAGAAAGAAGCCAAGCTGTTTTAGATACTCTTAATGACTATAACCTGCTTCCCTAGCTCATCCTCCTTGAGCATGACTGGAAGAATTCCAGGGACCCTTCAGTAATTTCACACTTCATACTCTCAGGAGACTTTATACCTGCAATACCATTGGCTTCTATGTGGCAGCTGCCTTTTCCTTTTTCCCTGGTTCCGGGGGATTGCCTGTGGTTCTCTGTTATCAACATCTCACCCAGGAATGGACTGATCTGATCGTTGTGACCAGGTGACGTGGGTCAGCATCTCTTGAAAGGTTTTTTTTTTAAGTTTATTTATTTATTTATTTCTGAGAGAGAGTGAGAACAGAAAAGAGGCAGAGAGAGAGGGAGAGAATCTCAAGCAGTCTCTGCACTATCAGCATGGAGCCCAATATGGGGCTCAAACTCACGAACCCTGAGATAATGACCTGAGCTGAACTGGACACCTGACGGGCTGAGGCACCCCGACACCACTCTTGCTGCAAGGTGTTAACCCCTGGGATGTTTTCTGCTCCTTCCTATGTCAGACTCAGCGGTTTCATGGAGGACCAACAGTTAACCTCTCCTCATCTACAAAGCTGATCCACACTTTTGGTTACTATATTTATTTCTAAGCAGTCTGACATAAATTTTTGGTGGGGATGGTATCAAAGGATAATACCATTAACTATTTTTGAAATAGCTCTTTCCCTTACACAACAGCCATTAGTCGTTGGACCAAGCTGGTATGACTCTATCTTTTCCTTTATAGCATATACTTTTCTAAGTGGTATCTTGGTCCTTCTTAAAAATAGATGCATGACAGAACCACATACTCTCCTGTCCTACAAAAATCACATATACTGTCTTTCACATAAGGCTTTCTCCTTAAATTAAGTGGGGATAACATTTATTAGGAGATTCTCCCTGTTTGTAGAGCAAAGTGCTTGCTAGAGAGGAAAATAGAAGAGCACAATACAGGACAATGATGCCACATGTGTATATAATCCAGAGGCAACCTCAGTGTGAGTTCCTCAGTGTTGGCAGCGTTGACATTTTGGGCCAGACAATTCTTTGCTGTGGGCACCTGTCCTCCGTACCATAGGACAGTTAGCAGCATTGTCAACTTCTCCCACTATAGTCTCCTATGACAACCAAAAATATTTCTAAAGATTGTCAAATATCTCTGAGGAGGGGGGTGGAGGAGGAAGAGGGAGCATGGGGGTGGTAATTTGCACAAAATTGCCTAGCTGAGAATCACTGCTTTAAAAATGTTACTAGGGGCACCTGGGTGGCTCAGTCAGTTAAGTGTCCGGCTTCGGCTCAGGTCACGATCTCACAGTTCATGGATTCGAGCCCCATGTCAGGCTCTGTGCTGACAGCTAGCTCAGAGCTTGGAACCTGCTTCGGATTCTGTGTCTCCTTCTCTCTCTGACCCTCCCCTGCTCACACTGTCTGTCTTTCAATAATAAATAAAACTTTAAAAAGTATTTTTTAAAAAGTTAGTAAAATATATATTTTTTAAAAACATAGAACTAGTCTACAACAACCATGTTCCCAAACTGAGCAAACATTGCTGTCCTGGAAATCAAACTAAGAATTTGAGAAAGGTCATCCAATCACTTTAACTTCTTTCAGGTTTTCTACAAATTAAGGGAATTTCACATAAAATCTCCATATCAACTGGTAATCTTTGTGAAATGCTAAAGAATGTGGAAAGAGAAGTTTGTAAGCTATGGAATGGTAGGATTGATAAACATTCCCAGCAAAGTTATACAGCATAGCATAAAACAGGTGGTTTGATTTAGACGAGAAAGTGCAATCATCGGCATGATGATGGGCTTATGAGAACTCAGCAACAAACAACCCGATTTCTTTTTCTTTATCTTTTGGATACGTTGCTAGCTTGGGAAGTGCTCAGACACCAAATGGATACACAACACTACAGTCCTGATGCTGACCACCTGGAGTGAGCATCCGGTTTGAAAGTTGAGGGCTGGGTCTTCCATGGAATTGCCCTCAAATCAGATGCAAGGGGCGCCTTCAGGACACCCCCCACCCTGCTTCTGGGAAACTGGCTTCCAGTCCAGGAGGTTTCCATAACCTCCCCCTTGACCCCAGGGGTGATGATTCACTAGAACTCCTCATAGAACTCTGGAAAGTGCTATTCTTACGATTACAGTTTTATTATAAAGACTGTACATAAGGCAAGTTCCAGGAAAGAGCACAGAACTTCTATGCCTTCTTCCTCTGGTGTCAGGACCTATCACTCTCCCAAAACATGACTGTGTTCACCAGCCAGGAAGCTCCCTGACCTCTGGTTTTTATTGGGGTTCAGGCGTGATTGATTAAGTTGCTGGCCATGTGATTGAACTCAATCTCCAGTACTCCTCCTTTCCCTAAAAGTCGAGGAGGCTGAAAGTCTCAATTCTAATCTTAGGGTTAGTCTTTCTGGTAACAGTTCTCTTCCTGAATCGATCTGGGAGTCCACTAAGTTACTTCACTAGCATAACAAAGACAGTCCTTTCAGAAAATTCCAACGGCTTTGAAGCTCCTTGCCAGGAACCTGGGACAAAGACCAGATGAGTTCTTTATTATACCACAGATAGATAAAGGAAAATGGAACAAATCCAAGTTATCTTTACTTTAGCAAGATAGTTGATAGAGTGTCTCCCCATCTTAGTGGAAAATATATAGAAATATTAGCTAGCTTATAGTATAGTCAGTGGAGTTCACAGTTAAATAATTATATCTAACAGATATTATATAATAGATTAACCTGGAAGAATAAAAATTAAATTGGGCCAAAAAAGGCATCTCTATGAAATTTCCTGATGACATACAACTGTGAGGGAGACCTAATGTTTTAGAAAAAACAAATAAAAGTTCGAGAGGACTTCACACATAAAAGCAATGCAATCACATACGTCTTTGTAGTCATCAAGGACTCTGGTTCCTTCCATCTTTTCACTTCATCATTTTGCTTTCCATTTTCAAGGTTAATTTATGGCCCAAGATGACTGCTGAGGCTTCAACCGTAACATTCATATTCCAGGCAAGAGGAAGTAAAGGGGGAAATGAGTATATCTCCCAGCTGCCTTAGTTTCCTTTTAAAAAACATCTTCCTAGAAATTCCCACCAACTTTTACTCACAACTCAGGAGCTTGCGTTTAGTCACTTAGCTGCAAGAGAAGCTGGGAAACATCCTCTTTTTTTTTTTTAAGCTGGTCATAGGGCTGTCCTACCTACAAAACCAGCCAGTCAACCAACCAAACCAATCAACAGTGAATTTTCAACATCCTAAAAGCTTAAATAGGACAAAAGCTAACAAAGTGAAACTAACAAGATGAATGAATCATCTTGATTCTATATTAAATTATTTAAAAAATGTAACAAATGCCACTTCCAAGTATAGGTGAAAAAGGTTGCATTTAACAAATGTTATCCATCAATGTAGTAAAGGAATAATACTCATCAGAGTAGGGATTATATCAAACTGAAAAAATGTTTCAATATCTAAATCCAGTTTGTTATTCCTTTGCTCAGAATTCAGGTGTCTGGGCTCCTCTTTTGACTTAGGCAAATTTTTTTCCCTTCAAAATTAAAGGCAATGCTACAGTGAGTATACAGGCAGTGCTGTGATAGTTTTTTTTATTTTTTTATATATATATCGTTTAGGACAATTCATAGTTAAAATTCTTGAAAATGAAGTTGGTAAGTTAGAGTGCAGGCACATTTTACATTTTGTTAAATTGACCATCTGCCCTTCAAGAAGACAGCATCGATTCGCAATTGAAGGCATTGTGCAGGAGTACCTGTTTTTTTCATAATTTTCTTCACATTAGTTATCATGTTTAAGAAAAAAAAAAGTTTGGGGCAGCTAGGTGGCTCAGATAGTTAAGCGGCCAACTTCAGCTCAGGTCATGATCTCGCGGTTTGTGGGTTTGAGCCCCATGTTGGGCTCTGTGCTGAAAGCTGCTCTAGATTCTGTGTCCCAACCCCCTCCAGCCCCCCACTCACACACTCTCTCTCTCAAAAGTAAATAAACATAAAAAATTTAAAAAGAAAAATGTTTGATAATGAAAAAATAGAAAAAAATTTGATCTTTTTTAGTTTTCAATTAATATATCTTTATATCAAAAATTTATATCAAAAATTATCATATTACAAATTACGTACTTTCTTCCCTCTTCCACATAGCTAATTTTCTTGTCTTTTTTCATCTTTTTTCTGTTGATGTGGAGAAATATTTTCTGCGTTAAAGATACTTCCCAGTTTGTTATTTACCTTTTAGCATTGCTTTTAGTGTTTTTTCAATAAGGAAGTCTTAAATTTTTTAGTTTTTCAATTTATTCTTTTCATTTTCTTTATGGCTTTCTGCATACTACTATATTATAAAAAGTCTTTCCTACAATAAGATTAGGCTACCTCTTATATTTCCTTCCATTTGTAAATGTTTCATCCATTTTCGTTCTGCCTTTGTGAATGGTGTGAGATGGGTATAAGGTGTTTTCCCTTTAACACTTAGGTCTTTTTCTGACACTCATGGAAAAGTCATCTTTATAATATACTAAAGTCTCCTTTATATCCAGGAATAAATTTTAACATAAGCCTGTAGGACCTACCTCAAGAAAATGATAAAACTGAACTGAAGAGCAATTAGTAAACTTGATAAATGGAGAGCTAGACCGTATTTCCAAACTGGAAGAATGAGTACTGCGTAGGTTCCCATTATTACCATATTCATATATAGATTTATGCTACTCCTAAAAAGAAGTGCAGTAAGATATTTTTGAAACTTTACAAAATAAGTTGGAATTTAACCTGAAAGAAGTAAATAACCAAGAAGAATTGGAAAAGGGAATATGAAGGGGAGTTGACTTACACGTATTGAAATCTATTATAAAGGTCGAATAAATAAAATAGCAAAACAAACTGTGCAAAAACAGGCAGGTAAATGGGCAGAGTTAAAAACCCAGAAATTGACTCTAGTAGTTAGTAATTAATAAAAACCAACAACTTCAAACCAGTGAGGAAAATGCACATTACTTAAAAAAGAGACAGAGACAGAGAGGGGGGACTAGAATATTATAATCCAGCTATTTTGCTGAAATGTAGTTAGATCCCTACACCATACTCATGGATAGCTTAGAGAGTTAAATGTAAAATGCAAAACAGCAGCAAACTAGAAAAAATTATAAATGATGTGTGATTTGTTTTGTATAAGATTTTTTAGGGATGCTTGGGCAGCTCAGTCAGTCGGTTTTAGCAGTTGACTCTCGATTTTGGCTCCAGGTCTTGATCTCAGGGCTGTGGGATCAAGCCCTGTCTTGGGCTCCTCTTTGAGCATGGAGCCTGCTTAGGATTCTCTCTCTCCCTCTGTCTCTCTCCTCCCCCCCAACCCTGCTATCTCACTCTCTCTCAAAATAAACAAACATTTTTTTAAAAAGGGTACAGTCTTTATAAATAGAACAGTTTTAAACAATAAAGAACAAATCACAAAAGAAAATTTTTAGGGGCACCTGGGTGGCTCAGTCGGTTGAGCATCCGATTTTGGCTCAAGTCATGATCTCCTGGCTTCTAAGTTTGAGCCCCACATCAGGCTGTGTGCTGATGGCTTAGAGTCTGGAGCCTGCTTCAGATTCTGTGTCTTCCTCTCTCTCTCTGCCCCTCACCCACACACGCTCTCTCTCTCTCTCTGTCTCTCAAAAATAAACATTACAAACAGTTTTTTTCATAAGTTGCATTAAGTAAAAAGCAAAACTTCCCAACCTCAAAACACCATAAACACAAATACAGGCAGATTACAAGCTGTTAAAATATTTTTGATACATAAAGAGTAATAATAAATAGATGCCTAACCAATAGGAAAATGGACAAAAATGAGGCAAAGCAATATAAAAACAGGTCAGTGATCAAACAGATGCAAATTCTTTACTACTAACCAAAAGAATTCAAATTACTACAATAGAGAGATAACCTTTTTTACCCAATTTTGCAAAGATTTCCAAAATGATAATGGCATGGTTGGCAAGGGTGAGGTGAGCCTCTAGGCAGAATTATATTGTTTCAGGCTTCCAGAGGGCAATATCACAATCTATATATCAAAAGCTTTAAATATTGTTTCCCTTTTCTACCTAGCAATTCTATTGTTAGCAAATCATTTCAAAGAAACGATTAAATATATATTCAGGATATATATACATATTGCTACATGAATTGCTTGCTATAGTATTATTTTTAAAATTTATCTTGAGGTATTAAAAGTTATGAAAACATGAAGAGGAAAGCAATGAACGCCCATGTGCCCCGCACCTGGTCTGTATATGTTGATAAAGAAATAAATCATTATCAATAGAGTTGAAACCCTTTATGATTCTCGATGCTTTCACTCACCTCCACCCAGAAGGGAATGTGGTGTTTAAAATTACAATGGGTACTATTTAGTTACAAGATTCCCATATGTCCAAGTTTGAGAGAATTGATTAAATAAATGTTGATACCTTGAAATGGTGAAATATTATTAAAATAAGGTATTAAAATGTACTTTTATTATGATACATATATTCAGACACATTATTGGACATTTAGAAAAACAGTATCAAAATGAAACAATATTATAAAATCACCCACAATTCCACCAACTGGAGATAACCGTTATAATTTTTGTTGTAATGTCTGTTGGTCATTTCAACTTAGGTTTTTTTTTTAATTTTTTTAAATGTTTTATTTATTTTTGATACAGAGAGAGACAGAGTATGAGAGGGGGAGGGTCAGAGAGAGAGGGAGACACGCAACCGGAAGCAGGCTCCAGGCTCTGAGCTAGCTGTCAGCACAGAGCCTGAGGCGGGGCTCGAACCCACAAACGTGAGATCTGACCTGAGCCGAAGCTGGAGGCTTAACCGACTGAGCCACCCAGCTGCCCCATCAACTTAGTTTTTTTAAAGTTAATTTATTTATTTTGATTGAGAGCAAATGTATGTGAGCTGCAGAGGGGCAGAGAAAGAGGGAGAGAGAATCCTATGCAGGCTCCGCATTGCCAGTGTGAGCCCCCTGTGGGGTTCAATCTCAAAAACCCCAAGATTATGACCTGAGTGAATCAAGAGTTGGTCTCTTAACTGACTGAGTCACCCAGGTGCCTCAGTAATTTACACTTTTAAGGTATAGTTACATATTATTTAGAAATTAAATCAAACTATACATATCGTCTTACAATATGCTTTCTTAGCGATCCTCAACAAAACCATTTCTCTTTGCAAAATATTCTCAGAATTTAATAGCTGTGTGGGTATTTCATTGCATGGGTGAATGTTTACTCCATTTTTTGAATTTTTTTGTATTTCAATTTTTCCTTGGTATATATGAATCTATGGTAAAATTCTTTGTGGCTGAATCTTCGCTATATGATAATAGTTATTTATTAGGTAAATTCCTACAAGTGAAATTTTTTGGTTTAAAATTTTAAACCAAAAGCAATCATTTTTAGAAGAACGTGTAGTGACATAATATATTACTAAGTAAAAAAGCTGTCTACAAAAATAATATATACAGTATGTTTTCAAATGTTAAAAGACGTATGCAAATGAAAAGCTGGAAGGAAATACAGTATATCAAAATGTTAACAAGGTATCTCTGGGCAGGTGGATAATGAGTTATTTTTATTTGCTTCTTTATACTTTTCTGTTCTTCAGTTTTTCTACAGTAAGCATATATTGCATTTTAGTTTGGAAACAAAACAATAGTTTTTCAAATACTTGAATAGATATTGAAAAAAATACACAATTACAAAAAAAGGAAGAAAATCTGACTAAGTACAAGGCTTGGTCAGGTTTCACAGCTGTCCTTGTCAGAAAGATCTGGAGGTTATAGTGAACCACAAGCTCAAAGTCAACAAGATATTAAAGCTGTTTAAGAATAAAATGCATAATACATTGTCTAGAACAGAGCAAAATAATAGTCCTTCCACAGTCGAAGTCCGTGGGCCTACGAACGCCGCACGGTATCGGATAGAGATGATATGGTGTGTGCAGATAAGTGGCAGTGGGTTGTTAAAAGGGGTAGGAAGCTGGGGCAAATTACCGGGCCCCGTCATCCAGAAAGGCACTAGGGGTTGATTATATTGTATATCAACACAAATCCACTGGTGCTCGGGATGCCTGAAAACTAATTGTTTTCATTAGGGTTCTAACCCCTTTCTTGGCATCCTTCTCTTTTGAGAGTGGGAGAAACCAGAATGCTGAACCCTGGTGTTGAAGGAGAAATGGTAAACTCAAGGTGAATCAAAGCCAGCATTGAACTCTAAAGGGGAGTTAGAGTTACAGTCCAGGGAGTAGGGTGCTCAGACTTTAAGGCAATGACTAGAAAGAGACAAGTCACTGCCAGGACTATAGATTTGGCACAGGCATTGTGAGAGCACTCCGTCCCTGGCAAGAGCCAGTCAGGTTTTCCAGGGATGGCGTGCAACACAGCAGGGCTTACCCCTCACAAAAATGCCCATGCTCAGGACCCAAGCTTGTGTCACTGTCACAAGTAGGACAACAGGAAATGTAAAACATCGATATTTTTCTACTAAACTACATTTTTGTCTTCAGTTACCATCCTATCTAGTGGCAGAACAGTTAACCAGGTTCACCGTTGTTTAGTAAATTCCTGATTGCTTCAGCATCTCTACTCACTTTGGGTCTATTCACAGACATTTGAGACTCCATTTCTCTCCTGTGCCCCGTGGTGGCCTGGTTCTGTCCCATCCTTCTCTCTGGGATAGTTTTCTCCTGGTAGCAGCCTCATGGTTGGGATTCACTTGCCAGGTTTGGGAGTCATAACTCATCCCTGAAGTCCCCTTATTCTGCCTGATCATAGATTTGCTCTGTGCTGGTGGCCCACCCAGGTTTGGATCCTGGGGTGAATCCCCCTGGAAGCACCTTGTCCCAAATATCAGAGCCCAGCTGGATCCTGATTCCGTCACCTCCCCACCTCTTCTTCCTGGGCTCTAGTAAGTCCATACTTCTTCATTTACTGCAACAATTATTCCATTGCTGTCTTATTCTTATACAAGAACACCACTGGCATTCTATACTATACTGGGTAAAGCCACACATCCTGATTTCCTCCCTTGATTTCAGAAATTTTTTAATTGCACAGAGCTTGATAGAAATAAAATTTCATCATCAATCTCTCTTGAACTGATTTAAATTATTTTGAAGCAAAAGGAAAGGTAGTATGTAAAATTAGGACATCTTTCTGGTGTGTTTATCCTGCAAAAGAAAATCCAGAGATCCATGCAAAATGAAGCCATCTCAAAAATGGCAAATAAGGAATACTTTAAGGAGCAGACAAACCATGGGAACAGATGGGCGAACCAAAACCTTACCAAGTTGACAAACTTCTAAAAGAAGCTAACTGAATTATTGGTAGATATGATTTGTGTCATATTAGGAGAGAGTGAACTGACCAAGAGCAAATCTCAAATAGTGACCATTATGTTAATGGAGGGAGAAAGATCCGGCATTAAAAAAAATTGGAAATTGATACTACTACTTATTCAGTAGCATTTGTTGACTATATTGGAGAGGCATACACACACACAAGAGTGAGAGAAAGAGAGAGAGAGAGAGAGAGAGAGAGAGACAGAGAGAGAGACAGAGAGACAGAGAGAGAGAGAGAGAGAGAGAGAGGAGGGAGAAAGAGAAAGAGAGATCCTAAAATATTGCCTGCCAAGAGTAGAAGCTTAACTAATATTTGCTGAATGAACACCATAGAGTTAGTTGAAACTCCATTTGCTCCAAATGGAATTTATTGAAAAGCCCCCATCTCAACCAGGTTAAGTTCAATTAAACAGGTATTTCTTTTTGTGTGTTTTGGAACTTTTTAGGTCATATTTGCAGGGTTGGTCATCAGCAGAGATATACTCACTAGCCAAAACCGATGCTTATGATGATTGTAGCTATTCAGATTGATTGATGTCCGTGTCATAGTGGCAATGTACTACAGTATTGTGACTTGCATCTCTGCATCTGTATCAACTGAAAGAGATCTCTGATGTAGAGGCACAGTGAATCAATGG
The DNA here is from genome assembly GCF_006229205.1 of Suricata suricatta. Lineage (NCBI taxonomy): Eukaryota > Metazoa > Chordata > Mammalia > Carnivora > Herpestidae > Suricata > Suricata suricatta. The sequence goes on along the minus strand of NC_043713.1, from coordinate 18,830,048 downwards.
GGAAGGGATGGATGTGGAATTGATGGTGTTGGAAAAACTGCCTAGCTCTTCTGGGGAAAATTCAGATCCTCACTTCACAACATGATAAATTACAGAAACAGTAAAAACTTATATGTAAAAAGAAATTCATTATAAAAATGCAAGTAGAAAAATAGGTGAAGATCTGATTTTCTGTAGAGCAACAGAATACAAAGAAAACAACCATCATGACATGTTTGGTACATTGATCTAAGTAAAAATTTTAAACTTTGTGTATATCAAAAGTCATGAGCAAAATGAAAAGGTGAAGAATAAGAGGGGAAAAAATCATTTGCCACTATCATCAAAAAAGGACTGATATAAAGGATTTATATAAATAGATTAGAAAAGCATTTAGCCTTGGGGAGCCTTGGTGGTTCAGTTGGTTAATTGTCTGACTCTTGATTTTGGTTCAGGTCCTGGTCTGACAGTTGTAAGATCAAGGCCCCTGTCTGCCTTCATGCTAAGCATGCAGCCTGCTTGGGATTCTCTCTCTCCCTCTCTCTTTCTCTCTCTCTCTGCCCCTTCCCCTGCTTGTGCTCGCTCTCTCCCTCTCTCTCTCTCTATCTCTCCCCCTCTCTCATAATAAATAAATAAACATTAAAAAACACCCACATTAAGCCTTTTATAGAAAAAGGGCTAAAGGATATTAATAGGTAACTCACAAAAGAGGAAATAGCTAATGAACATCTGAAAAGGCTGCTCAAGGCCAATAGTCTCAAATAAATACAAATAAAACAACAAAACCTTTTTAACCCATTGAATTAGAAAAAAATTTTGGCAATGATATTAGTCATCATTGGGGACAATAGGAGAGAGAGCATTCTTTATATGTCACTGGGAGGACTGAATATTGCTACAGCTCCTCCTTAAACTCAATTTGACCATATATTTCAAGAGTCTTAAAAAAGATTTATATATATGGATCTAGTAGTTCTAATTATAGAAGTCTATCCTACAAAAGAATCTTAAACTCAAAGAGTTATGCACATAGATTATCATTTCACATAATTTACAGTAGCAAAACCGGAATCCACAAACATTCCACAAGACAGAATTATGTTATATTGGTATGATGTAAAATTAGGCAGTCATTAAAAATGAAGCAACAAATAATTTTTAGTGACACGAGAGAGACTGAAGTGTAAAAAGCAGAATGCAAGATTTTACACACAATAGGTTCCAACTGAGATTTTAAAAAGAACGAAAAGGTAAGAAGACTGGAAAAAAAATCACCAACATATTGACATCGGTTAGCTGGTGGTGGGAATAAAGGTGTTCTTACTTTCTTCTTTATAATTTATCCTCACTTCATATTTACCATGAGTTGTCTACAATGAGATGTTTTACCTTCATCATCAGCAAGACAATCATTATTTTAAAGGAGAATCTCTAAAATGAGCCCAGCTTTGCGCTGACAAAAGACACCCAAGGAAAACATGTGGATGACATTTTGCTTTGCAGTCCTTTTCAGAGCAGGATTTTACAGTTATATTCAAATGTAAGCCCCAAGGTAATAATTCTTTTTTTTGGTAGAGGGGTAGTAAATAAATAGGCAATAATTATGTATATTTAGTTTTGTGGGGCATTTTTAAGACAATGGTTAAAATGTCTCTATTAAAAAACATTGACAAATAAAATCCCCCTAGCTCAAGGTGTAAGTAAGAAACACAAACATTTTTGTCTCCTGTCATCTTTATTAGCTATTGCAAAAATTACCCAGGGGGCATTTGGCTTCAGACTTGATCTCTCCCAGTTTCTGCAGGTACGGTTTGATCTCAAGATCAGGATGATTTACGGTGCGGAGAGAAGTTTCGCATTCTCCTCCACCTTGTCAGGCCTTCACGGCTGGCTTTTCTAGCTGTCTGTCCTCTCCCGGGAGCCACTGTGCTCTCGCGCAGCAGTGAGAACCCATGTCTCTCCCCCAGAGCCAGCCCCAGGCAAAACTGTCGCGAGCTGAAGTTAGTGGCACTTCCTTTCTCCAGCCCCACGTCTGGTGCATTCCCACCCTCTTAAAATCTGCTCTCACACGCTTTACTCACACTAAGCGACACTAACACTTTTGAGTATCTACTACACACCAGGCACTCTGTTCGGGGCTTTCACCCACACATTTTATTTTATCCTCACAATAACCTTGCAAAGGTTGATCTGCCTCATGCGACAGATGAGGGTGCCGAAGCCCAGAAAGGTTAAGAAAGTTGGCTGTTGTCACACAGCTAGCCATAGCCGGCCCAGTTCAAATTCACAGCCAGAGCTGTCTGGTTCTGAAGCTGCGCTTATTCTCAGTGGGAGGGGCTGATACTTTGGCGCATCAGGACCCTTTCCATGCCGTTGAAATTCAGATCATCCAGATACTTTGTTTCCCAACTGAAATCCAACTTATGTTTAAATTTGAAAGAGACTAAAGCTTTTTAGTTTTCGCCTGAAATTATATACATTTCCGGGGGAATAAGGACATGTATCTAATTATATCCCAGAGGCCTATCCGTTGAAAAGAACATTCGGAGACGAATATGGGCACCATTCAGTTTTCTCAAACTGTCACACCTTTTCTGATAGATAACAAGAAAATTCACAGACTTGTCTTTCTGTGAGCCTAATATCATTTCTCCATTAATCTAAAGATCTCCCAGAAGGCAATTAATTTTCCAGCTTCTCCCTATAACTAATGGAGATTTTAAAATACTAATTCTCAAGGAATTCTTCTTTACCTCTTAATCAATTCTAATTCTGCTCCTAAGTAGCTATACTGAGCTACAGGTTTCTCACCTGTAAAAGGTGGATTGGATCAAAAATCAGACCCTTCTCCCAAGGTTGTGGGGAGAATTACATGAGATAATGCAAGTAACAATTCTGATACATGCGGGGCTCAGGAAGGTGTACCCTTATTCCACTCTTCCCTCTTTTTTGCATATTGGTATTTTCTCTAATTAAAGGTCACTGTGTCCTAATGATTTTCTGTTTAAAAAAATTTTTTTTATGTCTTTATTTAATTTTTGAGAGACAGAGACAGAGAGTGAGCAGGGGAGGGGCAGAGAGAGAGGGAGACATAGAATCTGAAGCAGGCTCCAGGCTCTGAGCTGTCAGCACAGAACCCACGGTCTGTGAGATCATGATCTGAGCTGAAGTCAGCCGCTTAACCAACTGAGCTACCCAGGCGCCCCATGATTTTCTTGACCTTTTTCTCCAGGACACTAAATAATTCTTATTTAATTCTTTTCCAAGAGACCTTGTTTTTCATCGCCTACTGATCACAGATCTCTTTTCTATCTCCCTTTCCATTTGCCCCTCCTTGGAATCCTCCCCCAAACTCTACCAACAAACCCAGAGAAACAGGGAAACAAGCCCCTCAAAGTTATCAATTACACAATCTTCCTACAGTGGTGGAGAAAGTATGTTTGTCAAGAGCGTAGCTTAAAAGTAAGGGACCCCCCCCCCCACAAAAACACCAAAACGGGCTTTTCTTAACCAGCTTTCTGTTCACCATCCATCAGCAGGGCCACTGGACCCCCGCTTTGCACGCTGCAAGGTGCTGTGGGGTCAGCGAGCCACCTGCCTCCACTCCTGGGAAAACCTGGCCAATACCTAACAAGTTGGATCACAGAAAGGTTTATGGCGCATATGATACAGCGAGCTGAGGGTACGGAATATTTCCCACCCGGCAATATTTAATGGAAACGTTTTTGCTTGCTTGATTATAAGGAATTCTTGGTGGTTAAAACCAAAGAATTAGGGAGCTAAAATCCTGCAGCTGGTGGAGTGCCCAAGAACCCACCTCACCACTTAAAGCGTAAGGAATAGGAATTCTGTGTTTGTAAAACTTCCCCACACTCTCGTGTTAGTACATCTACTAATTTAGAAAGTGCCAGGGGCCGTGGAAGTGTGATGTTTCTGATGGATCTCTCTCCCTTTCTCTCTTTTAAATTTGCTCAGGGCTCCAGACAGTTGGTGCTTAAGTGTCTACAATTTAAAGTTTTACATCACTTCCTTGGGCTGTCGTATGCCTACCTATCCCGTCCAGGACATCTCCCTAAATAATCTCTGAGTGGAGAACGACGCCTCTCTCCTAGGGTATCTATCCGAGAAGGAACGTGCGCAGGGTGGTTCGAATTCCCAGAGCTCACATTTCGTCCCCGCAGGTCAGATGGGGCGGTTCTGCGGGGCCAGCGAGGGGCACAGCTGTCCCCAGAAAAGGCATGGGGCACAGGTGCTCGGCCCCATGCCTCCGGAGTCGCAGGGAAACTGCTGCACTGACGTGTGCGTGCCAGGCATTTAAACCTCGGACGTGCGAACCCCGTGGGCACAGAAGTCTGAACCACGCACGGGGCGATTGTCACAATGCAGCCCCCGCGCCCCGCCCCGCCCCCCGCTCGGCCCTTCTGCGGCCGACCCTCCATCGGCCCAGCGAGTGCGCTTGAACTTGCACCTCGCTGCGGAAGCGTCCGCGTGCCCCAGCGCCACTACGTCCCTGCGCTGTCTGCTCGCGCTCGGCGGCGGCCGCGGGGTCTGAGTCGTCCCCGGCGGGCGCAGCAGCTCCGACTCCGCCGTGGGGGCGCCCTCCTCGCGCGCCGCTGCCTCGGTCGCCGGCCGAGCGCCCCGCCACCTTCCCTCCGCCGGGGCTCCGAGCGCCCTGCGGCCCCCGCCTCGCGGCCCCGCGGGAACCC
>NC_043713.1:18769726-18825263 GCF_006229205.1 Suricata suricatta | reverse complement strand
TCACCTGCCTTGAAAAGTACAGAGTTGGTCGGAAGCCCTCATGAAGTATCTTCCAGGGCTAGGATTTGTATGGTTTTGGGAGGTGTAAATTTGAAACGTTAAGATTAAACATTTCACACTTCACCATTTCTTTAAAGCAAGGAGTGAAGAGCATTTATTGTGAACCAAGTGTCAGAAGCAGGAGGTCTTTTTCTCTGTCTCCCGCCAGCTGGGGCAGGCTTGGGGGTCTCCACACTCTGAATGTCAGTGTCACAAACACATAACCAGGAAATCAGATACGCGGATTATCTGGTCCTTTAGAATTCTTCCTGCCATTGATTCTCCCCACTAAATATTGATAACACAAAGTGAATTATATAGTTTGAGTTTTTCCTTTTTGCCTCATAGTTTCCATCCTGGAGAGAAAAAACAACAACAAAAACAAACCAACCAGTTCTCTTCCTTAAAGTACAAAAAAACAAAAAACAAAAAACGATCCTATTGATCAACCTGAAATACCAAAGACCCAAATCCCTTCCATTACCCTCCACTGTGATTAAAATGGAAGTGTTCTGAAAAATGCCATTTCAAATTGAAAGGAAGCAGACTCTCTTTCTCTCTCCTCTCTGTGCCTGGCTCTCTCTCTTTCTTTTTTTTAAAAGAGGAGGGACAAGGGCATCGTAGGGACAGATCTTTTATGTCTTTTTCATCCAAGCATTCTAAGAGGCCACAAATTAAAGGGAGCTGAGTTGGCTGACTGCAGGCTTTAGGCGTGCCCAACACGAGCAGTGCAGGGCGGTCTTCAAAAAGAATCCCGAGTATTTTTACAGAAGGAGTTACCCGTGTTTACATTAGTGAATCATTTTCATCGATGTTGTTGTTTTGACCCATCCTTTCCCTGGGATGCAAGAGCCAACCTTCAGTGAAAGGGGGAGGCCAGAAGGAAGATGTGTGAGCTCCCCCTGGTGCTCTCCTGCATTCAGACTGAAAGGAATCGCAGGCAAACATGTCTACACAAGCCTGAGGAAAAACAAATTATCTGGATTATTTCCTTCTGAAAGACCCATTTCCATGCTGCTGGGCAGAGTGTATCAGAGCAAGGACCCCCGGCTTTGGGCTTGGGCTCTGTATGCCACCTTGTCAGAGTAGATCTGGCTCTAATGCCATTTCTGCCGGGAGCTGGAAGAGGAGTCCTTGCCTTGTCAGAGAACGTGTTTACAAAGTGAAATTTGAAGTGGGGATTTGGCAGCTGCCCTGTGGATGGGATTACGTTTTGTCCAGAATTGTTCTCTTTGTTAGTTTATAGTCATTCATTTGACTGAATAATTTTCACACACTTCTGTCCGTGTGTATGTAGGCATTACAGAGGTGTCATGGGGCTTTCGAATGGGCCAAGTCAACCAGAGGAGCCTTTAATTCTAGACCATATCTTCCAGCTCAGTAATCGCCTGTGTTCTTAACGGCCTCTTTAACACTCAGGGTCAGAGACTTCGGTGGTCATCTGTAAAGACTGTGGGGGAAATTCCATGCAGTTGCTGGATAAATTCATTACAGTGGACTTCAGCAATGTATTAACCTGTGTTTAGTGAGCCCTGCCCTTTGTCCACACTGTAGGAAGTATAAAAGATGTCTGAAACATAATCCCTGCTGAGATCTGGTCAAATCAGCCAAGGGCCAACCTTCAGTGTTCATTAACATAGAAGGGTCAATATTATCATGATTCTTTCGCCTCATAAGTAAAGGCAGAGCTTTTATTTCACCTTTTTCTGTATGTGGGATTTTGGTTCAGTGGGCATCTCTTGTAAATCCAGTGTTGGATGGGGTGATCCCAGTTCTTCTGATGGTTCCTGGTGTACTCCTTCTCCCTGAACTTGATCCCAAGACAGTGAAGGCCCACTCAGAAAACCGCAGCAAGTTTTCATGAACCTAGCTCATAATCTCAGGTTCATTCTGCTCTCCGGTTTTTATTTCTGCCGACACGTAATGCTAGTTCTCCCTTTACCTCTCTGCCGATGCCATTCTGCCCCCTTTCACCCAGCCATCCAGCGTCCTCGATTTATTCTGTCTAGGGTGCAGCTCGCCTCTTTCCTGCCAATTCTCACCTTTGCCGATTGCTCCCTTTTCTAACTCTTCAGGCTTTCTGTTCACACCCCGCGATGAGCTCTTCTTGCAGGAAGCCCCACACTCTGATTTATAAAACCCACGTCTACACGTTACCTCTCATTCTGAATTGGAAGGTCTATGGGGAAGGGTAATGTCTTTCATTTCTTCTTTATCTTTACATTGCCAAAGTGTAAAGATTTTTAAATAGTTCTCTGTTAAATGAGTAAATTGAATTAATAATCCTGAGGGATTTTTTTAATCTCAAAAAAATTTTAAGTCCTATGTCTCTTGAAGGAACAATTGTCAAATTAAGGAGCTGTTTCTAGGATTTTAATTTATGTATCAGTTGTGCTTTGCCTCCACCCCAAAAGGACTTAAGATGGGCTTAAAATATTATGAAAACTAGACAAGATTATTAATTCTGTTCCTGCAAGCTCTAAAATCATATAGTTTTAGATACCAATTCAAACAATGGAGAGGTTTTTTTTTTTTTTAAAGATAACAAGCATGCTTTATAATATCTCTCATCATGTTAAGGAGAAAAATCACAGATAAGAAATTTCAGAAATATTTTTGCGTCTTCATTGCATATCACACACACACATACATACACACTCACACTAGAACTGTACTGGCAGTGAACATGGGTTGTTTAAAGTATAGCTATTCAACTGTCATATAAAGTGAAATCTATATTTTCTCTCCTTATATGACTATATATTTAACATCTCTATGCATATGTGTGTGCATACATATGTATATGTTATATACACACACTCCACATTATTATTTCAAAGGGGATTTTGCTCCTTCTGGCTACCAGCAATAACTAGTCAATATTTACACTCTTGAATATCGATGATATCATGCATACACAGGAAAGCTGTGGAAAACATCTCCATTTTCAAACAGAGTTTTAATTATTTGTAAAGACTTCAATTGTTCACTATCTAATGCCATGGATTGGTCCTCACAGTATGAAGTGGAACTGTCCAGAACCCCCACAGTATTATAAATAGGCTTCTAAAGCCTGCTTGATTGATGTTTGGCATAAAACGCTATTCCTCTGAGCACATATATTCCTTCTGTTCACCATTTTCATAGAAAAATACCAGGGCTGATTTTTTATTCAAATCTCCAATTTATGCAGGGTTTAAACTACTAAATACTTAAAGCCTTTTTCAGATCTTTTTTTCCCCCCCATTTCTGTTAGGTAGGTAACTAAATCTTTTGCTTCAACACAAATAAGAGTTGGAGATTTAGCAGATTCCTGTGGGGGAGAGAAAGAGTTTATTAATTATACTGAGAATCAAATAATATGCTTCTTTGACACTAATGTTCCATCTTTCTCCACCCCAAGTATCCTATGGGACAACTTTAAAGCCTTTATCAGGGTCTAGATTACTGCATTTATGGTTCCTTAGAAGAAGGAATTTAATGAATGGCATTCGGAGTTGAAGAGAGAATTTGAGCTGTTTTAAGATTTAAGCTGTAACACTGAAGCGATTTTTTTTTCCAAAGTATGTCCCAGGGATTGTGATATAAGACATCAAAAAAAAAAAAAAAGCACAATAATGTACATTTTCATGAGTTTTAATAAATTGTTAATACTGATGAAATGTAAATTTTTCCTTCATGGACCCTTATCTGCATTTGACAGAGTCCTACAGAAACTTTAAGTACCCATTTAAAGCAATTTACAAGATATTGTAGAGATTCCCAGCAATAAAGAATGATTAGTGATCTTCTTAAAAATTTTTATATTGACAATATTAAACCAAGTGCCTTATCCAGCTTGAACTGGTTCTGGCTAGTTGTGTGTATTAGTACTTTTATCAAGAGTGCACATTTACTTTATAGGCTATATATTAGAAACAAATTCTACTTGAATACCATTCTGAAACTACCCTTACCTGATGGATAACAAAGTAGTTAATTTTTACTGGGTATTTATGACACATCGGACACTGTGCTAGGCACATTCCATGTATTACTGCACTGGGTCTTTACAGTTATTCTAATGGAGGAACAAACATACCTAGTTCCCGCTCTTTCGAGAATGAGAGCTTGGAAGCAGAGAGAGTGAAAGTGATTTACCCACTGTCTTAGTCAGTTTAAGCTGTTGGAACAACATACCCTAGACTTGGTAGATTATAACAACATACATGTTATTTCTCTCAGTTCTGGAGCTTGGAAGTCTAGGATCAAGATGGAGTGGGCAAGGGAACTTGGCGGCTTTTATAAGGCACCGATCCCATTCATGAAGACCCCGCCCTCAAGACTTAATCACTTTCCAAAGGCCCCCACCTCCTACTACCATCACAGGCTTCGATTTCAACATATGAATTTTGAGGGGACACAAGCATTCATTCAGACTATAGCACCTGCTTAATAAACATGGTGAATGTGAGGACCGGAATGTGGCAGTCCAGATCCACCATTCACTGTCTGTAAAGGGCCAGACAGGAAATATTTTAGGTTTTGCATGCCATGCGGTCTCTGTCACAACTGCTCAATTCTGCTTTGTCAGTGTGAGAGCCGTTATAGATAATATGTAAATGAATGGTGTGGCTGTGTTCCTTAAAGCTTTATTTAACAAAGAACAGGTGATGGGTTGGATTTGCTTTGTGGGCTATAATTTGCTGAGTCCTGCACTAGCCTATTTGGCCTGCTTCTTCAGGGCAAAGAAAACCCACTAAATGCACATGGTTTTGGAGCAGGCAGGTCTCCATGCCAGATCAGTCTTCTGAGTAGGCGAAAGCTGTGTGGACTGAGGGCCTCAGAAACTAACTCACACATGAGCACTTGATGGAAACATCATTGCTGGAGACGTTGGAAGGCTCCACTTAGAATAGATTGTACTTATAGGGGTGGGATCTTGAATTAACTCATGAGTCCCCATTATTATTGCTTTGTGAATTTGTCACAGCGAAGCTGAAGTCCATGCGTGTCTAGATCTCTGGTGTCCTGAAGGCTGCTTCTACTGACCTAAATTTTCCAGGGATTGTTGGAGCCTCAGGTTACTCTTACTGCAGGCTCTGTTTCGTTTCCATGGACTTTTAATCTGTTCCGCTGGATCTGCGTGGCTGGGCTGGTGATTCACTGGTTTTCTAGTCCACTTAGGCCTCAAGATGTGTCTAACGTTTCTAAGTCTTTAATTCAAAGAGCCCTATGGGACACCTGGGTGGCTCAGTCAGTTAAGCGTCAGACTTCAGCTCAGGTCATGATCACATGGTTTGTGGGTTTGAGCCCTGTGTCAGGCTCTGTGCTGAGAGCTAGCTCAGAGCCTGGAGCCTGTCTTCAGATTCTGTATCTCCCTCACACTCTTACCCTCCCCTGCTCGCACACACTCTCTCTCTCTCAAAAATACATAAAACATTAAAAAAAATAAATCAAATAGCCCAAGAACTAGGTTCCACTCATCTATTGGCCAACTTCTCTGGTTCCAGCTATTTCTCTAGATTTCTATTTTCACCTGTTCCTAGACTCTCTATTTCTATAGTTCATCCATGATGACATGTTAGAAAGTAAATACTCTCTTCCCCTGCCAATGCCAGGCCCACTGTCCTCCCCATCAGATGCTGTATTCTGCAGGACCAATTGAAATTCTTAGTTACTAAAATTCATCAGTGGCTGGCTGCCTGCCTACCCCAGTGGACAGATGAAGGTCTAGTCTTGGATCCTCTCAGTTGGCCCTAATGGCCAATGAGTTATGCTTGTCCATGGGGCAGGAAGAGCAACACTGAGCAAGGGACAGAAAACAAACTCCCCTAGTCTATGAATTTGCCTAATGTAAAATGTTACCTGTCTTTCATTCTCAAAAGCTAAGTAATATGATTGGAGAGTGTATTTATTATAAGAAAATTGCACAAGGATTTGACCTTCTACTTTTCCGAAGCAGCAAGATAAAGAGAATACAATCTTGGCCTGATTGGTAAAATTACAGACTGAGCGAAAGAGACACCAAAATGATAGTTGATAATTAAGAAGAACCAAGACTAAACTTCAAATATCATATGATTAACAACATTCTTTCTTTCTCACTCAAACAGCTTTTATAAAACTCAATTTTTATCCTAAATCTTCATGATGATTTTTTTACTAAAGAACTGAGTCAAATTTTTAACCAGGAAGAAAATTCTCTGGTGTTGGATTTAATCCTTGAAATCAATCAACAAGTCTTTTAAGGTCCTTTAAATCATCACGACATGAAAGGGCTCTTGGGGTTCAAAGCCAAAGAAGTAATCCCTTGTCTTGTGTGTGACTGAAAAGAATGATTGTAAGTAGTGATCTCTGCTCTTAAGTAAATTATAGTGTCATTGCAGAGATAAAATTAAGACAGAAGGCAGTTAGAACAACCAAACAGGATGGCACTCAGTCTATGAGCTCAGAGTAGGACAAAATGATGCAACAATGCAGTCAGTGCTTTGTAGAGAAGGTTGGGTTTGAGGTAGTTGATATCTGAGAGCTATTTATAGTTTTATACAAGAGAGCAACTTGAATGTGGGTTTTTTGAGGTTAAAAGTGTCTTAATCTCTTTGGTAAGCTTAAATACAGGGTGCACATCATGGCATGGTAGGTGCCTAAGAAAAAATTATTTAGTACAAAAATGGAATTTCAATGGTATGGATGATTTATCACAGAGATTGGCGTCAGGAAGAAAAGATGGTAATCTGGTTGAGGAACACCGGTGTACTTGATTGTTTTTGCCAGCCAAAGCCTGAAATAGCTACCAGTATTGGATCAACTCTCAAGACACATTCAGTAGATGCAATCAATTGGTCTTGGACATTGATCAGCATGTTTTCTAAGTGTTTTTAATATCCCAAATAATATAAACTTCAAATTTAATGCAGAGAAATAGATCCCTTTCTTGAATGAAACCATGGAATGATTGTGACTGAGTGTATTTTCATGGGAAGTGGCATGGCAGAAAATCTTGTGGGCACAGGGGTCTGAGCACAGCAAATAACCTGGCCACGCAAGTTCTTTGTGTGTTATTCGCTGGGGAACCTTTGCTAATGTCATTTTCCTGTGCCTCCAGTTCTGTAACTTGAAAACTACAGATAATGATGTCTAGCCAGGTGGATGTTGGTGAGGATATGCATTTACAAAACACAGACTCTGGTTCAGGATAAACCATTCCCAAAGAAGCTCTTCTCACTTTCCTGTCTCTGCCTACAGAATTGAATGAGAGCCTGAGCTTGGGTGAAGGTCCTGGGCTACAAGACTGGGGTGGCACTGGGTGGCGAGCACCAACCCCATGGATGCCATCTGTGTGCAGGCTGGAACGTTAGTCCTGAACGTGAGGGAATTCTACTGGTGAGTGCAGACAGAAAAGTTCTGAGAACTGAGACTTGGTCTTGTGGAAAATCCATTGCTATGAACCAAGAGGCAAAAGGAAAAAATGCGATGGTAAAAAAAAGAATACACACACACACACACACACACATTTACATGCAATGAAAGGCAAAAGAGCAAAAGAGACAATATTGTTGGTCAATAAGATTATTATGTAAGTGCTTTAAATTTTTGCAGAGTTATCTCGTGGTACGTACATTGGTGGGTTAACTAGTAAAAATGAGTCCTAATGAAAGCTTAAAGTGAGCCAGCTGTATTCAGCTAAAAAGGAGTTCGTTTTCTTCATGTGAGCAAAAGGAGCGGGCCTGTTTAATTAAGAAGAAAAATGTTGGGAAAAATTGGGGCATGATTTTATTTCTGCAGTGGTGGAAACAAGTTTTCCAAGTAATTGAAAGCTGATGCTGCGGTACTGTTAGTGGAAGTTTCTAGAGCCTGGGTATTTTCCATAGGTGCTTCCATTCAGCGGCTAGTAGGCTGTTCTCATGGGCAACAGCAGATGGAATAGTGGACTGAAGTCTGGGTAGAGGCTGCTGGCCACGGAGCCCAACTTTTCACTCTGGCTTCTTCCTTTGCTCTCTTTCCCAGTCCTTGGCCCGGGAGCATAGCCGGCTCCCAAGACCCTCGGGTGTCAGGAGGTTGGTTCATCCTTGTCTGGCTTGCACTCCTCCTGAAAATTGCAGTGTAGGCTTCTCCTAGCCCAGGGTACCCCTATGCAGTGCACTAGGGCATCTGCTCAGCTGCCCACTGCCCACATGGGAGCTGTCCATCACTATGGTCACTTCTGAAGTCACTGAGCGATTTGCCAAGCTTCATGGAACAGCAGATAATACAGTTGGATTAGAACACAGGTCTTCATGTTCTTGAGGTTTTTTTCTGCAGACCCGTGATGAGGAGGCAATGTCTCTCTCCCTTCTGCCCCCGCCAGGATGGCATATCATAACTAGGAGAAGAGAGTGTCACTTTGGAGAAACATATTCAAATGGTTCTAAGTGCCAGAGATAATGCTGTTCAGAATCTTCTTCGTTAGTGAAAAAGCAAACGTTGGTACTAATGACCATGGGACATAGTGACCTGAGCTTCAGAGACATGAAAGTGACAACTGAGAAATGGCCTGGATATGCCAGGTACAAAGGAATGGTGACCTTTTTAAAGCCTCGTTTTGCTTCTGCAGTGAACATAGAAGCCAGGTTGCAGGGATTAAGAAAAGAATGGATAAGGAGAAAGTATGAAACAGAGAAGAAAAGGTGTGGCAAGAGACTGAGAGAGAGCATGTGGCAGGAACGCAGCTCTCTCCTGGCAGACTGGATCGGGACCCAGGTCTCTGTCCCCCAGCCTCAGTGGCTCTGTCCCTGTCTTGTAATGCAACGTGTTACTTACAGGTTTATATTAGCAAGGTGAAGGGACTGTATTCTACTATATTAACACATTTAATATATTAGTAGATGTTTGTCTGTCCCTGCGGTAAAGGCATTCCTTTACTCGTATTCTAAGGAAATCCCCCATCCCGCTGTTCTCTGAAACCTTTCCTCCTCCCCACCCCCATCCTGCTGCAGGACTAGACAGCTAGACAGTGAATCACCCAAAACAAAGGCAGAACACATGTGAAAATCTTCTGGCCTTAGTGTAAATGAGAAAGATTTGGATGCATACTTGTTGAGCAAGTTTTTCTTGCCTTCGGAGACTAATCTAGTTCAGAGATTAGATTATAGATCCCCAAGGGCAGGGAAGGAGAGGAAGTGAAGGTATCAGACAAATGGAGAGCAGGCCCACAGGTCTCTACCAGGAAAGGCTCTCTTTGTCCCCCACTCCATTGAGGTCCACGGGAGGGAGTCCACTTAGCACCCTTTATCATTGCCAACTGGTGAGAACCAGCCCCAGCAGCATTTAGCCATAGAGCCAGGTGTGTGGATTTCCCAAGATCCTGCCCAGCCTTGTCTAATTGATAACCACCCCAAGTGGTGGAACCAGAGGTGGTGATAACAAGGAAAGGAATCCCCTCCTCTTTCCAGAGGATCATTAGATGGATCCGGATCAAAGTCTTCCACAGGACAAGGAAAGTCCTATTATGTTGGTGCTTATGAGTTTGTCTTCCCCATTTTATTGGAATATTCTTGAGGGCAAGGACCATCTCTTTTCTTACCTTTGCATACTCCAAACTTGGGATGTTTGGTGAATTAAGGTTTGTTGAATGAATAATGACTGCCTAATGGCTAATAGATGAATGAATAAAGGGAGTGTGTTTAGAAGTGGAAGTCAGGAGAAGTCAAAGAGAGAGAAACAGAGGAGAGGCTTGAGATGTTGGAGGAGGAGGATTATTTGAACTGCAATGGGAAATGACTAGGGAAGGAGAGCATGAAGGGTAAATCCACATTCTTTCACAGCTTGTGAAAAGACAGGACATGATAGATGGTAAGTCTTTGACATGTTGGGATGAAAAAGAAAAAGAGGATTTTTTAATAGCCATAGTTAAATACTAAATTTATTTTCTTCATCGTTGCATTTCTGATCATAATATGTGTCCAGTTGAGTTACCAGGTAATAAATCACCAAGGTGATCTGAGAGTCTATAAAAGATAAAGTCATGGGGTGTTATTTTAAGTCTTTTTCATATTTAGAAAAGCATGTCACGATCGTCATCAGATTATTCTCTTTATGATCTGAAAACAGAATTGTGCCGTACAAGTATGTTCAAAGTGCCAGATATAATTGTGTGTTCTCAGAGCTTCAAGCGGATAAGGATTGATTTATTCACTAATTCTTCACTCTGGTTCCTTTATTCACTCATCTAGAGGCATGAACGAAGCTCCTGTTATGTGTAGACGCTATGAGGGTGCCAAAGATCCAAAGAGGAACACAGGGAGTGTGGCTCCTTTCCAGGGTGTTCACTGTCTAGCAGGGGAGACAGACACACCTAACTGTGAGTTTATGAGTCAGGGTGCTACGCCAGCACTGAAGCCTGAGCACACAAAGGCTGAGTCTGACCCCCGTTACCCTGTCCCGACATCTCTCAACCCAAACTATTGGATCAACTGCTTGCTTCACCCCCCAGGCTGCTCTCTAGATTGTCTATCCAGAACTCCAGACTCCAGCCAGGTTTGGAGCTCTGAAGCCCCACTTGGATCTTTCTAGTCTCTCTCCTAGGAGCTAGATCTGGCCTCCTCCCCAGCAAACATACCTAGACCTTGTGTTCTCCATTGGCCTCTAGCCTGGTACCACTTTGTTTCAACTGTTGCTCAGCCCACATCTGACTGGACGTGGTCTTTCATGCCAGCCCTGGACTACCTGACTACCCCCTTTGACGGCTGCTCTTGGCACTAGGTTGGTCTTCTCTCTCCTCATTGCAGCTCCTTCCTCCTTCCTGCGGTGCCTTGTTTCCAGGGCTGCCAGCCTGTCTCAGGTGAAAGTCGACTCAAGGCAGCCTCTGCCACTAGCTCTGCGAGAGCCCTGAACTGGGATGATCCTTGTGAATATCTCTTGTCCTAGAAACTTCCTTGGGATACCTTGTAGAAGAAGAGAATGAGCTCTTGTTCCTGTCAAGGCTGGCCCAGACCTATCAAGGGGGTCATTTCACCGGGCAGCCGAGAAAGCTGGTGAGGTAAGAAGTGACATGTTACCCTTTTCTTAACTCCATCCTGTGCCCATTTCAGGGAAGTGTAAAGCCGTGGATTAAATAACTTGATAGAATATATGTTGTGTTAGCAGAAGAGATATAAATGGAAGGAAATATTTTTCAATCTCTAGTTTTAATCTCTAGATCATGTTAATACATTTTGGCATGTACTTCTTGGTGCAAGAGGATATTTCATGTGGGATATAACAAGGTTTAAGAAAAAATTTCTTTACATAATATCCCTCCTTAATTTAACTAACCTTTAGAATTACTTTTGTTGCTGAACCAATTTGTCAATTTGCCTCACAATGTTGTATTTCTCTGGGCAAGAATAACTGTTTAAAATATATAAAGACACCAAAAAAAAAAAAAAAAGGGAAAAAAAAACCCAGCCCTCAAACTGTTATATTTTGGAGGCAAGGGAGCTATTTCAAAATCAGAGCACGGCAGTCTTAATTTCCAGCTTTCAAGTCTGTTAAAAAAATAAGTATTTATGTACTTTAAAGTGGGCAAAAATAACTTCTTTATTGTAAACAGGATATCAGTGAAAACTGAAAATTTTGAGCTGATGGAGAAAAGAATCGTGAATCACCAGTTTGTCAAATGTCAACATCAGCTCAAGCAAATTTGGGTTGACTTTTCAGTAGGTTTCTGAGAGCTGGGCTAGCGGAACTCAGCTGGGCTAGCGGAACCCACTAGGTCAGGGGGAGCAGACATAGATATATGCCCCGTTTGGGATAAATGGTATCTTACTGCTAAGATGAGCCTCACACGTTAGCCGGCAATCATTAGGTTGGTGATTTTCCCGATCCCCAGGAGATGCTTGCACAGGGAATAAGTTTCTATGTCGAAGCATTTGACAAGCCTTAGTTCCTGATGTCTCACACCCAAGCCTTACTTTATAGTCACATCTGTTAGTTTAAAGCATTTTTAGTTTATTGAAGAAGGCTTCACAAAGAAAAAACAGATGATGAAAATCTCATCTGTCAAAACTGTTATTAAAACCAGTAACAGTGTGAAATTTTGTTTAAATTGAAAGCATCATTTATTTTTATCAAACATTTTATAAACAATCACATTTGAGAAAGATTTGGGGGACCTGGAGAGCCCTCAACAAAATGCAACTCATTATGTCGCTTTGTCGTTGAATGTGTGGCTCAGAGATGGGCTGGGGCTATTTCCCTCTATCCCCGGGGCGAGACCAGAGAGGTGGAGAGATTACCAGGAGCAGAGCTGCCAGCTTTGAGGAGGAAAATGAGTAGGACAGAGGAGGAGGCCTGAAATGGAGGCTGGAGACCCATGTGGTAGGGGCTGAGGGTGAGGGGGGCACCTCACCTGCCCTCTTCGGATGGATGATGGTGGAGAGACAGTGTGTACCTTGAAGTCCCTTATAGAGCTTGGGAAAAAGAAAGGAAAAGAAAGAAAGGATATTCATGGAAAGAATGAGCAAGGCTTCCTTTCTTTTCTTGTGTGCAGGCAGTTGATTTCATGCTCTGATCTGCTACTGATATCAAAGGGTGCTTCACAGCCAGAAGGAGTAGAAGCCAGCTTTAAAAGGGGAAACAAGATGAACATCAAATCCATTTCGTTGAATCCTCATTCAATCCAGATGTTTGGCAACGTGGAGACAAAACATCCGACACTTTGCTATTGTGTAGACTCAACCTTAAAATATACAAAAGATCCAGTTTCACGATCTCAGCCATGTCTCATACTTCTTTAGCTGCTTAGTATTAGCGGCTTTGGAAAAGAAAATGTGTCTAAGCGAAGTAGACCCATGTAAATCTGGATGATTTGTCCAAGCAGTGACCCTTCTTGTCTTTTCTCTGGGCAATGCTTTGCTTGGTTTTGTCACACTTTGAGATCAACCCCTGGAAGCCAGTAAGGTTTCCATGGTACACAGGCTCTGGAATGGGGTTACACAGAGTGTTCAGGAGGTTTCCAGAGCCTCAGCTTCCCATTCATACTTTTCCTGAAGCTCACTGTTCTAAGGACTTGTCTATTCTCCTTTCTTATCTCCCCCTTGGCAATCCTTCCTGCTCCTACTTGTAGAAGAAAACCTTATCTCTTACTCATCCTGGATCTCACTGGAGAGCAGAGAACTCTCTGTTAGAAAAGAGTTTGTTCCTATATTATTCCTGTAGAAGAAAACCTTATCTCTTACTCATCCTGGATCTCACTGGAGAATACTGCCCCTGGGAAGCAGAGAACTCTCTGTTAGAAAAGAGTTTGTTCCTGTATTTTGAAAGCATATGATGGTGGATATGACATTAGGTTGTGTGTGATTGAGGGGCCTGGTGGGGGAGAGAATGGCACACTTCACAGAGGGAACTGCGCTGGGTTTACTAAAAAAAACCAAACCAAAACAAAACAGTTTACAGGGGCACCTGGGTGGCTCAGTTGGTTGGGCCTCCGCCTCTGGATTCTGGCTCAGGTCATGATTTCACAGTTTCATGAGTTCGAGTCCCATGTTGGGCTCTGCACTGATAGCATAGAGCCTGCTTGGGGGTTCTTCTTTCTCTTTGCACTTGCCCTGATTGCACTCTTTCTGTCTCTCTCAAAAATAAACAATAAAAACAAACAAAAATCAGTTTACAAAGGTGTGGATAGGTTTATGTGAAACCTAATTAGGGTAGGAGAGGAACAGCCAAACCCTGAAGGTGTAAACGGAGAAACATTTACCTTGTCCTGAAGAAAGTGACTTTTCTCTCAGGAGAGAGCTGGTAGCTGTACCCTTTGGTGGAAGACGGAGGCATTCAAGCAGAGAGGTCTTGACCATACTGTCTTTTGGGTGTCCAGGCTCCCAACAGTGCATCCCATTGACTAACCGTAATTTGTTTGTTTGTTTGTTTTAAAATTTTTTAATGTTTACTTTTGAGAGACAGAGAGACAGAGTGCGAGCAGGGGAAGGGCCTAGAGAGGAGTCTGAAGCAGTCTCCAGGCTCTGAGCTGTCAGCACAGGGCCTGACGCGGGGCTCGAACTTCTGAACCGTGAGATCACCACCTGAGCCGAAGTCAGCCACTTAACTGACTGAGCCACCTAGGCTCCCCTGGTTAATCCTAATTTGTTAGAAGTGGTGAGAGTCCTTAATCTTTCACCATTAATGTTGATGACGGTAGGTCTTATATTTTTTGTAGATGTCTTTTCTAGATCAAGGAAATTATTTTCTGTTTATAGTTTTTGAGAGTTTTTATCATGAATTTCTGCTGAATTTTGTTTCATTTACTGATAATCCTGTTTTCACTTACATCCTATTAATAAGGTGCATTCTATCAATTGATTTTGTAAATGTTAAAGTAAACTTCCATTCTTGAAATATACTACACTTGGTCATGAAGTACTATTCTTTTTATGTCTTGCTGATTCTGTTTGCTAGTATTTTAAGAATGTCTGTGGCTATGTTCATAAGGGATTTTTTCCCTTATTTGTCTTTCCTGTAATGTCTATTTCTTGGGTTTGTTTTTTTTAATCAGGGCGATGCTGGTATCATAAAATGAGTTGGACAGTCTTTCCTCTTCCTCTGTTTCTTGAAAGAGTTTCTGTGGGATTGGTATTGGTATTATTTCTTCATTAAATGCTTTAATGAATTATTACTTGATATAGAAATTTGCAGGTATTCTCTTCCTTCTTGAGGGAGGTTTAATAATTAGTGTCTTTCAAGAATTTGTCTTTTTTATTTAAGTTGTCAAATTTGTTGGCATAAAGCTGTTGATATATTTATTATTTTTCATGGTTTATAATATCTGTAGTAATGCTCCCTTTTTCATTCCTGATATTAATAATTTGTGACTTCTCTATTTTTTTGTCCTGATAAATCTAGTTAGTAGTTTACCATTTTACTAATCTTTTCAAATAACAGACTTTTGGGCTTATTGATTTTTTCCATTATTTGCCAGTTTTCTATTTTATTTTTTGTTTTTAGCTGTATTATTGTCTTTCTTATTTTATTTTATGTTGAATTTGCTCTTTTTTATCTTCTTCAGGTAGAAGCTGAAGAAGAGTGATTTGAGATTTTTATTTTAAAAGAAACATTTAAATCTGTAAATTTCCCCCAAATACTGCTTTAGCCACTTCCCATAAATTTGGACATGTATTCCTCCTTCCTCTGCCTTTTGTTCTACTTAGGTCCTCAACACATTGGATGATGCCCACTCACATTGGGAAGGGCAGTCTGCTTTACTGAAATCACTATTTCAAATGATAATCTCATTCAAAAACACCCTCACAGACATACCCAGGAATAGTTTGATATCGTCATCCTCAGGCCAGTCAGGTTGACATGCAAAACTAACCAGAGGGATTCTGTCTTTTTGATTAATTATTCTCTATATCATTATTTAATATTCCCTTTTATACTTGGGAATGTTACTGTTTTGAAGTCTAATTAGTCTGATGTTAATATAGCCATTCCAGTTTTCTTAAGATTAGTATGTGCTTGGTGTATCTTTCCATCTTGTTACTTTTAGTTAGCTTTATACTTAAAGTGAGTTTCTTGTTGACAATACAGAGTTAAGTCTTGATTTTTCATTCATTTCAGCAACCTGTGCCTTTGAATTGGAGAATTTAGACCATTTACTTTTAATGTGAATATTGACCTGGCCATGTTAAATTTTACAACTTGCTGTTTATTTCTATGTATTCCATCTGTTTTTTTAAATCATTTTTCCCTTCTTACCTGTCTTATTTTGCTAATTTTAAAAAATGTTCTCCTTTATTTTTACTACTGGCTTATAAGTGGGGGGTAACTCTAGCATCTGCAATACACATCTTTCACTTATCATAGTCTACTGTTTATACTACTTCATATATAATGCAACAATCTTACAATAGTATACTTCTGTCCCCCACCCTTTATCTTTTGTGCCTATTATTTCTTCCTGTGTTATAAACCCAAGTGTGAGTTTTGTTGGCTTTCAATTGTCCATTAATGTTAAAAAGGGAAAAAAACAAAAAAGAAATAGGAAAAATATTTCTGTGTATTTCTCCACAAATTTAGCATTTTTCCTGTTCTTTATTTCTTTGAGTACAGTCAGTTTCCATCTGGGATCATTTACCTTCTGCCTGAAGAACTTCCTTTATTTTTGTAGTGAAGTTCTGCTGGTAAAATATTTTATCAATTTTCGTTTGTCTTTAAGACAATACGTTCACCATTATTTCTAAAATATATTGTGCTCTGTAGTGTATTCTAAGTTGATAGTTTTTTTTTTTTCAATACATAAACTGGTTTCTGCTTCACATAGTTTCTGATGGGAAATCTTTTGACAGTTTATCTTTCCTTTTTTTATAATGTGGATTTTTTTTCTGTTATTACTTTTAAGATGTTCCTCTTTTCATTGTTTTTCAGTGAATTTGATTGTGTCTTGGCCCCTTCCCCCTCCTTGCCCACACTTCTTAGAGTTATTTGACATTCTTGGAGCCTGTGGGTTTATAGTTTTCACTAAATTTGGGAATATTTTGGGGGTGTCTGGGTGGCTCAGTTGGATAAGCATCCAATCCTTGATCAGCTCAAGTCATGATCTCATAGTTCATGAGTTTGGGCTCTGGGTTGGGCTCTGTGGTGATAGTGTAGTGCCCACTTCTCTCTCTCTCTCTCTCTCTCTCTCTCTCTCTCTCAAGATAAGTAAATAAACTTAAAAAATAAATAAATTTGGAAATTTTTGCCATTTTTTCTTTAAATATATATTTTTGGACACCTCATTTAATTTGCCTTCTGAGACTCCAATTACACCTATGTTATATAGATTGATATTTTTACTCAGGTCAATGAGATGTTTTTGCTTTTTGTTTTCCTTTTCTTCCTCTGTGCTTTATTTGGACAGTTTATTGTATTATTATTATTATTGTGTCATTGTTACTATGTTTTTAGAGAGAGAGAGTGTGTGTGTGAATAGGGGAGAGGGGCAGAGAAGGGAGAGAGAGAGAGAGAGAGAGAGAGAGAGAGAGAGAGAGAGAGGTAAACAGAGAGAGGATCCCATGACTCTGGGACCATGACCTGAGCTGAAATCAAGAGCTGAAATCAGACACTTAACTGACTGAACCACCCAGGTGCCTCTAGAATATTTTATATTGTTATAGAGGTCACGATTTTCTTATTCTAAAGTGTCTAACCTGTCAATCTCATTCATTGAATTTTTCATTGCTGATTTTGTATTTTTTTTTAATCTCTGGAAGTTATAGTTCTTTTTTTTGTACCTTTCATTTCTTTTCTTATGTACATGTTTTTCTTCAAATTCTTGAGCCTATTTTGTACATTTATATTAGTTGTTTTAATCTCCATATTTGTTAATTCCATTACCTGTGTTATTTCTGGGTATATTTCTAATGGCTAGATTTTCCTCTGGTATGTACCATATCACATTTTCCTGTTTTTTCACATATCATAATATTTGATTTGATGAAAGACATTGTGAATTTATACTTCTGACTACTGGATTTTGTTGCATTCCTTTAAAGAATGTTAGAATTTGTTCTGTCAGATAGCTAAGTTTCTTGTAGTTTAGTTGGATCATTTTAAGGCTATAAAAATTTTTAGAGCAGATCTAAGTTAGTCTATACTCTAGGACAAATTTAGGCTCATTTTTAAGGTATGTTCCTTTTTGAATCTCTACTGAAGTGTACATTTCCTGATATATCTCACCTCTAACCAGTGGGAAATAAAATTATTCCTGTCCCTATTCAGTCTTTTGTTAAATGTTTATTTATATTTGAGAGAGAGACAGAGTGTGAGCAGGTGAGAGGCAGAGGGAGAGGAGACAGAGAATTTGATGCAGGTTCTGGGCTCTGAGCTATCAGCCCAGAGCCCAACACAGAGCTCAAACCCATGAACTGTGAGATTATGAACTGAGTTGATGTCAGATGCTTAATCGCCTGAGCCACTCAGATATCCCGAATTTTTTTTTTTTATAACTCTTTGGTAATTGTACTTTCTCCCAGAAATTTTCTTGTTCGAATTTGTAGAGTTTTACCCTGTATGTACATACACTGGTATTCAGCCAAAGACTCAAAAAAACTTCTATTCAAATTTCTGGAGCCTTTTCTCTGATAGCCTATCTTGCATATTTTAGCTACATCTGCCACTCTGAACTGTAATTTCTATCTCTTCTACTCACCAATGCTTGAGTTTTCCCACTCTGGGTCTGATGTTTACAAATTACTTCAAGGCAGAATGCCAATGCAAGTGAAAGACTCACCTAATTCTCTCTCTCTCTCTCTCTCTCTCTCTCTCTTTCAGAGATTACAGTCATGTGCTGCCAGTTAATACCTGAAGACAGTTGTTTCGTATATTTTGTTTAGTTTTCTATTTGTTTATGGCAGGCAGAAAGATAAGTCTGGGCCCTGTTACTTCCTTTAGAAATCAAAGTCCTTGTGTCAATTTTGATTCTTCGCTTTCTCCCCGCCCCCCTTCTTTCTGCATCCATGTTGTTTCTATTCCCTCCCAGATCCTATCACTGTGATCTCTCACAAGTCACCTCCTCCCCATTGCCATGGCTTTCCTTCAGTCCATAGTTACCTGCCTCCAGAATAATGACAAAAATCTTTTATCTGGTCTTCCTACTTCTAGACTCCTTCCCCCCAGGCTAGCCAGTTCACTCTATCTACCAGAATGATCAGCTTAAAATTCTTCCAAATGTGATTTAAAAATCTCTTTAAAATCTTCAGTGGCTGTATCTTGGTATCAGAGTAATTAAACACTTTTTCATATTGACATTAAAACAACTTTATGCTCTTCTCTTTTGCTTTCCTCTGTCCTCTGTCCTTTCCCTCTCCTTCTTGTCTAATCTTTCTATTATATTTTTCTCTTCCTTACATATTAAAATTCTTCCTATATTTATGACCAAAGTTCATGTCTTTTGCAATGCTCTCCTTAATCTCATTTCTTAAAGTATCTCTTCCTTCTCTGAATTCTGAGTATAAATTGTTCATACTTCTCATGGCACTAAATTGTATTTTTATTATTGAGGTATAATTATATACAATGTTATATTAGTTTCAGCTGTATAACACCTTGATTCGATAATTCTATACATCACTCAGTGTTCATGATAAGTATAGTCACCATCTGCCACCAGACATTATTTCAGTATTATTGACTATAATCCCTCTCTGTACTTTTTATCTCTGTGACTTATTGATTTTATAACTGGAAGTTTGTACCTTTTAATACTTTCTATGTATTCACCCTTCTGGCAACTACCAGTTCATTCTCTTATTTAAGAGGTTGGTTTTTTGGTTTCTTTGTTTGTTTGTTCATTGGTTTTGTTTTTAACATATAAGTGAAATCATATGGTATTTGTATTTCTCTGACTTATCTAACTTAGCATAATACCCTCTAAGTCTATCCACACTGTTGCAAATTGCAAGATTTCATTCTTTTTTATGACTGAGTAACATTACATTATATGAACAATAACAAAAAAGTTATATGACACTTTTTTAATTCATGTATCAATGACACTTGGGTTTGCTTCCATTTGGATCTTGGTTATTGTAAACAATGCTGCAATAAAATAGAAGTATACATATCCTTTCAAATTAGTGTTCTTGGGGTTTTTTTTTTGGGTAAATACCAAGTAGTGGAATTATTGTAATGTATGTTTATTTCCATTTTTAATTGTTTGAGGAAACTCCATGCTGTTTTCCATAATAGTCACACCAATTTGCATTCCCACCAACAGTGCACAACAATGCCTTTTCCCCACATCTTCCCCAACACTTATTTCTTGTCTTTTTGATAGTAGTCATTCTGACTGATCTGAAGTGATATCTTATTGTGGTTTTGATTTACATTCCCTGATGATTAGTGATGCTGAACATTATTTCATGTGTCTGTTGTCCATCTATATGTCTTCTTTCCAAAATATCTGTTCAGGTCCTTTGCTTATTTTAAATCAGATTGTTTGGGATTTTTGATGTTGAGTTGTGTAAGTTCTTTATATATTAGGATACTAAACTTTTATCAGATATGTAATTTGAAAATATCTTCTATTCACTAGGTCTCCTTTTTGCTTTGTTAATGGTTTCTTTTGCTGTGCAGAAGCTTTTTATATTGGTATTTTTTCTTTTTGGCATGCTGCAACTTTGCTGAATTCACTTATTAGTTCTAACAGTTTTTTGGTGGAGTCTTTGGGGTTTTCTCTTCTTATGGTGCTTTTTACTTTGTGTACCTTTATCAAAATTCTTTATGAATAAGTGTTATAGCTATCTAATGTTGATGATACATACTGTGATTTTTTTCTACATTTAATCTCCTATAACAAATGATGGCAGTGGGTTTCATTGATGTGGTGCCTATTAAAGTGTTTCTGAAGAAACTATTGCCTGTATGAACATCTCGACATTTAAGAATTATCTTTCCTTTGGGTTCGCTGCCTTGACTCCAGAACAGTAGTCTCACATTGACCACTCACCAGAGATAAGATTTAAAAGCAATTCTTCTGTATCACAGTCTACATCATATCATTATTACGGATTGATATCACATATAGTATCTAATTTGACATGTTACAGACAAATACTATTGTCTCTTGATAGATAGTGTCTCTCATTTTCAAATACTTTGTCTCTTGATAGTGTCTCTCATTTTCAAATACTATTGTCTCTCATTTACTTATTTTCAGATGTATATGTTCCTTTTTTTACTAGGTTATGAGTTCTATACAAATAAGGCCTTTATCTGCTCTTTAATATAGCCTTTGTATACACAATTAGAGGTAATATAATATAACTCAAAGTTATTTTCTGAGACATACACACATTTTGGTTTACTGAGCATGGGCAATCATATTAAGGACATAAATAAATAAATTAATTAAATGCTTGCCTTTAGTTAGTGCTCAATATGTATGTGTTACATACAAAAATTGAATGTGAAAATACTATTTAATGACTATTACTTGCTTAATGTTAGAAAATAATATTAGGATATTAGCTCTAATATGTATAGTTCATATCTGATAGTCAAAGATACTTTGGTTTTACTGTTTCAAATTATGAGGATTCAATTATTTTCTCTAGAAAATGCTTGTTTCTCTCAACCTCATTATCAAAACACTTTCTGCATACTTTGCTTAAAATTACCTTTTCTTCATTTTAATTATACAACTCCAAATCACTTTTCCTCATTGCTATTTGATAATTATAAGCAAAGGAGCAAATATAAGAATGAGAAGTACGTGAGCAATGCAGTCATGCATTTGTTCTTCTTTCTGTTGATAGCACTGACTTCATTGAGATGAAGTGTATTTAATTTCAATTCACTGAATGACCACCTTCATAATTTGAGTTCATTCCCATTTCAAGCTGATTTCTTTTTAAGTTTGATTCAATATACATAATTTTTCTTTACACATACATGTTTATGTTCCTTTGACCTCGTTTTTATCTAGGGAAGGGGGGTAGGAAATTAACATTCATTTTGTATCTCCTTTGACACAGCCTATTTTTGGCACTTGACATGTATTATCTCATTCAATCCTCTCCACAATGCTGAGAAACCAGAATTATTATTCTCATTTTACAGATGAAAAATAGATGGCTAGAAACCAACATGCCCAAGATTGTTTAATTAGGAAATGACAGAACCAGAATTAAACAAAAGCATCCTCTCCCCCCGCCCCCTTTATTTTTAATGATCTTACATTGTTTATTTTCAGGCAAAGATTTTGTAGAGAAAACCTCAGAGGCCACTAGAAAGTTAATAATCTTTTAAAAAATCATATCAGTTTATCTGTAGTGTGTGTGTGAAGTCCATGTGTTAAAAATGCTTATCAGAATATCACACCTGAACTTGCTGCACTTTAGAATTTTGTGATGTCTCCCTACTTGCTCAAGAATGAGAGCAGGCTTCCAAGAGAAACATTCCAAAACCACATTGTGAAATTGTTTCTTTTTGTGTGGGCTCTCAATTTTTTTCAAGACAGTGATAAATTGATCTTAAAAGCCCATCGAGATTAAACTAGGTGGAAACCATCTATGTTTTTACCATCACCCACGAGTGTGTTAGGTTCTGGGTGACAATAATGGAGAAGGTGACCACATTCATTACCAGTCTTAACAATTTGGTTTCATCCAACATGCTGCAGGTTTCCCCAGGAGTCTTGCTTAATTGAGTTGTAACTTACCCCTTTTGGAATTATTAGAATTCTAAGCATCCCAATGAGAGACTGTAAATTGTGTATTATGATGATACTTACGGTTGCTGTTATCTTAGTGACAACACTGTTACAAGTGTAATGCAGTGTAGAAGCATTGGAGTCTGCTCTGGGAAACGTAAATGATAATCTCAGACAATCTATACGAGCGAGGTCAAATCGCTTAACCAGCCCCTAGTCTTGGCTTTCTCCTCCATAAAATAAAGGTGTTGAACAACAAAATTACCAGTGAAATTTCCTTTATTAAACGATTTTCCCCACAAGGGAAAAAAGTAACAATTGAATGAATATATATATATATCCATGTATCTGTCTGTATCTACATCTATCTCTGCATCTCCACCTATATATCTGTGATAGAAAAGGAAATACAGTAAAAACATTTGTCCCATTCCAGTCTCCTAGCCCTTTTCCTTAGATGCAACTGTTATGAACAGATTTTGTGCATGTTGAAATACGTTTTCTATGCCTATACAACCAGGTGTGCAGGTATATGTGTGTGATATGCAACTTTTTAGCCCAAATGGGAAAATACTATACATACCGTTCAGTTGAATTTTATAAAATGGCATACATCTTGGAGTTATTTTTTATATTACTGTATTTAGATCTACCACATTATTTTTTTTCAAGATTCTCTTTTTAATTTTTATTTATTTTGAGGGGGCGGGGAGAGAGAAACAGAGTGAGAATGAATGAGAATGAGGGGGAAGGGACAGAGAGAATCTGAAGCAGGCTCCACGCTGTCAGCGCAGAGCCCGACATGGGGCTTGAACCCAAAAACTGTGAGATCATGACCTGAGCCGAAATCAAGAGTCAGTCACTCAACTGACTGAGCCATCCAGGTACCCCAGATCTACCAAAGTATTTTTAATCACTGCGTAATATATCTTTGTATGGATACCCCATGGTTTATTCAGTCAGTTTTCTGTTGATGGAAATTCAGTTTGTCACAATAACAATAGTCATATGTATGATACTCCAAGTATATGTAAGCAAAAAATGCATTGAATGGATTCCTAGAAACAAAATCAGGGGACAAAATTAATTTAAAACATAACTTTAGGATAACACACGACTGATTTTTTTTACCATGTAATTAAAAATTATATGAACATAAAAAGTCAAGCAATAAACAAAAGTGGAAAGAAGAAAGCAAAAATCATTCATAACCATCATGAAATCACCATTTATTGCATCAGGTAAATACCATAACAGACATCTATTAGTGCTTATGTGGAAAGAAAGCTAGATAGATAAAGTTTCATTAAAAAGGACCATGATATATATGCTAATTTAAAAAGTATTTTACATTCAACTTCTATTTGGATCTCTCAGAATAAAAAGAAATGAGGTAAAACTGAAGTAATCGCTAAAGTTTAGGTAAATGTTTTATCACTGCAAGAGATAATAGTTTCTAAAAGCTGCTTATAAATTCAAAAAGAAGATTCCAAAAATACTGAGTATGGAACCTACCCTTACACGATAGTCCAGTTTGCTTCCCCAGAGATGCCCACCTCCGAATTTAACTTTGTTGTTGTTCTTAAGGTCTAGAAACTCTACAGTTTAGTCTGTAATCATCACTACATCAGGTTTTTTGGTCATATTTTTACATTTAATGAATCCAGGACCAATTATATTTTAAAATCCATGGCCTATCTCCCTCTCTCTCTGACCCTCTCCTGCTCTTGCTGTCTCTCTCTCTGTCTCTCAAAAAAAAAAAAAAAACATAAAAAAGGGGTGCCTGGGTGGCTCAGTCGGTTGAGCGTCTGGCTCTGGCTCAGGTCATGATCTCGTGGTTTGTGGGTTTGAGCCCCACGTCGGGCTCTCTGCTGACAGCTCAGAGCCTGGAGCCTGCTTCAGATTCTGTGTCTTTCTCTCTGACCCTCTGCTGCTCGTGCAAGCGCACGCTCTCTCTCTGTCTCTCAAAAACAAACAAACAAAACAAAATCTGTGGCTTTTTTAGTTTTGAGTTTTGATTTTGAATTTTAATTACCCGTATTTAATGGACATTATTTTTTCAAGAAGGTGTCAAATTACTATTTTTCTAGGTATTTGGGAACATAATTCAGTTGTTTTTATAGAAAAGGGACAAATTGCCCAAGTGTAGTATGCTTGGGTCCCATTTTCCTTTAGAATTTCCTAGACTCTACTGTCTTTCATTTTTTAAATTTATTTTTACTTATTTATTTCTTTAGTTATTGCCTTTTAAAGTTTATTTACTTAGAGACATAGAGGGAAGGAGAGCTGGAGGGGCAGAGAGAGGGGGAGAAAGAGAATCCCGAGCAGGCTCCACTCTGCCAGCCCAGATGGGGGTTCGAACCCTCAAACAGTGAGATCATGACTGAGTCGGATGCTTAACCGACTGAGCCACCCAAGCACCCCTCTACTGTCTTTTAAAAAAGAGAGTTGCCGTGGAAATTGTCTGGTCCCCCCTTTCCTTCCCACTTTGAACATGACTTGCTTTTGCTGTACAGATGTCTGGAGACTTATTTTTTCACATTAAAATAAAAATTTAATTTAAATATGTCTTGATATTTCTTCTGTCAGAATTTCTTGGAATATGGTGTACATTTCTGATCTGCACATTTACTTCTTCCTTAAATCCAAGAGCATTTTAAAGTATTGTGTTCTCTAATTCTTTTCTCTTTCATTTGTAAACATTTTCTAATTCGACATTAATCATTTTATGTTGATATTTTTCTTGGTTCTTCATATCTATTTTCTTCTCTCTGATCTCCATTTCATCTGTGGTTTTTCCTACCAGCAATTTGATTTCCAGACATGTGGATTTTTCCCTTGCTGTTTCTAACATTTCTGTTAAATCTGTAATGCTATTTTTTGGTTCTCTATTTTCTCCACTCTGTGAGATCCCTTTACTTTTTATTTTGTATGTTTCATTATCCACCCCCCCCCCCCAGCTCTTACTAAAATTAATTCATGTTATTATTAGGTTCTCTTCTTCCTTTCATTGTGTTTTATTCCACATGGAGTTTTAAATGTCTTTTATTAAATTTAAATGACCCATTCACTCTACTTACTAGAATTGGTGCCTGCCTTTTTCCATTACTGAAATTCTGCAGGGCCTGGGAGGAGCCTCCGCTATCATTAGTTTTTGTTCCTGCCATTTCCCCAGGCTGTTTATTCATCCACTCAATATGCTTCTCTCTAAATTGGGGAATATTTGTGAGAGTAAAACACAATTTTTCTCTTTTTACATTTTTCTCCAGTTCTATTTCTGGGCAGTAAAAGTACGGTGGCGAGTAATGAAGAACAGCATTAACATCTTTTATTTATTTCATTGGCTACAGCATTTTCAAGATTACTGTATGAAGTTGTTACTCCTTTCTTTGGTTATTCACTGCTGATACAGTTTGTGTTTCATTTTTTTAAGTCTTGCTTTGAGAGTTTTTATTGCTCATTATGTTAATCTTTGGGAGGGGTATATTAATTGCCTTTTACATAGAAATATTCTCCACTATAAATACTCTCCAAAATGGTAGCACCAATGTACACTCTGCCAGAAAAGACCATGGAAACCCAAACTAGTAAACTTGTTAATCTTTGCCAAGTAGATATGTAACAATGTTATTTTATTGTTTTAACGTATCGCTCTTATGAACATGTTTAGGTGGAAACATTTTCTTATTGATTTTTAAGAGTTCTTTATTTATTATGTGAAATGGCTTTTTACAAGTATTTTCTTCGATTGATCATGTTTTCTTTTGGCTTTGATTATGATGTTTTTGTTTGTATTCATTTCTAATTTTCATGGAGCCAAATGATATATATTTTCCTTATATTTCTGACTTTTGTGACTTGCTCAGAGAGGCCTTCCTCAGTACTGGATTTAAAAAACATATTTCCTGGAGCTGAAAAAAATAGTCTTGGTCCTCCCAACCCCAGTACACACACACACACACACACACACACACACACACACACATACGTAAGCTTGAGGCCATGAGCAAGGGGCTAGCGTGCCTGTTTTAAAGGCTTTCCCTGGCTAGGACTCACTGGACCTTGACAGCCTCTCCCCTGCTTCCCTAATGTCACGTGCTCTGGCTGTGAAGTGATTCTTCACAAATAGGAAAGTAGCAAATGTTTTTGGGGGGGAAGGCTCTTTGAGGCATTTATTTTTTTTAAAAAGTTGTGTTTCCACATCAGGACTTCATAACACAGATTTATAAAGGACAATTTATTCTCACTCTTAAGAGAAAAAGGGCAAAATATAACATCCCTTCTTGGAGACCCCAGTGGAGATCAGAAAAGGGAGGGACCAGTCTTTTAACCAGAAAACAAAATATGCCTTCATGATATTAAAAAAACACTTGGTGAAGGGCATGAAGCACGAAGGGGTTAGTGCTGGATTGGAAGCCAAACATATCAAAGGAACTAGGAAGGGAAGAAGGGAGGGAAA
This sequence comes from Suricata suricatta, assembly GCF_006229205.1. Classification (NCBI taxonomy): domain Eukaryota; kingdom Metazoa; phylum Chordata; class Mammalia; order Carnivora; family Herpestidae; genus Suricata; species Suricata suricatta. The sequence continues at coordinate 18,798,639 of NC_043713.1, read as the reverse complement.
TGAATATTTAGTAGAACCTTATTGTCAGCGTTATCTCAGAAACACATTTTATCAAAGAAAAAAAAAAGGCCGGTTAAATTATTACAGACATGTGCCATCCCATCTTCCGAAGTGGTTGTATTAGAATATCCTATTGTTATCGAGGATGTTCTGTAGACAGGATATCTTTTCTGTTCAACATGATAAGGTGGAGAACATGTAGCCAAGTGAAATTATCCAAGTGGCAGAACATTCGCTTATAAAATAATTTATAGTTCACCATAAATGTTGTGAAATCTGGGACTTGTACAATGCTGAGTTATGAATTCAGCCCTTGTTAATGTTTCCTTTGCAATATGTGGTGGGAAACAGCTATTAAAAATACTAGCGTCACTATTTATTCAGATTCCACATCACCAGAATAAATTGCCTGAGAGGAAACATCTTGTTCGTAATGATTTGGAATACAGAGCTTAAAGTTTCATGCGCTGAATGTTTCACTTTATAATAAGGAAGCATTCATAATATATGTGTGATATTTGTTAGTGCTAAAGATACAGCTAAATGTTTCATGAAAGAGCTATTGTGCACTTGATTTTACAATAAACAGTTAAAACTCCTGGAGAAGATTTGAGGCAAGTGGCATGTTTGCTTAGATTTAGCAAAGAGAAATACTGTAAATAATTCACGGGGTGTAATTTGACTCGATACTTTCCCTGGCTTGTGAGGTATATGGACCTACTCTTTTCTTCCGGTAGCGGTTCCTTTTGGCTTGTTTGCAATTCAGCTTTGGGGTCCACTGGAAAATAAGTTTGGATGATATACTGATGGAAATGTCCGTGATGGATCAGAGAGAATCTTTGGCCTCTTCTCTACATAATCTCAGAGGCCTTCAGATAAACTACCTGCTATCTTCTTTGAGAAAGACACTGCAAAAGAAGGAAGGCAGGAGGGCTGAACTCAAATGCACCCATTCATTCCTACTGTTCCATGGCAAAGGTCTCTGCCTCTAACTTCTTCCTCCAAGAAACCAAAAATAATTAGGTGAGAAGTTTAAAGTGAGGCCAAAATAAAATACAAGAATCTGGGGACTTAGGGCCCTTATCCCATGGTGTCTGAGTAGTCGTGCATTCCTAACTTGAACTGTCATGCTCAGCTCCTTCTCTAGGTGTTTGTGTAAGGCTCTGTGTCTCTTTTCCTAGGAATTATGCTCAGGCGACATCAAGTTCCAAAGAATGTCAGGGGCAGCTTGAAGGGAAGGTGGAGAAAAATGGATAATGGAGAAAATCCAACCATCTTTCATAGTGATATTGAGGGCTTCCTTTGAAAACAATTCCTGGCTAATTTCCTTGCCTTGTTTTTACTTAAGTTATAGGGGCCTAAATATGTATTTCCGTTTTTAGGGATTATCAAACTATAATGAGGTCCTTGGTTATTTCCTTTCTTTGATTTGCTATTGATACTTCTTTAGAATGCAGCAAAGCAAATATTATTTTAGAAGTGGCTAGAGATAACTGACTCACTAAGTACAATTTGAGTCTGCAGATGTTTTTTCTTTCAAGTAGGAGTTGTGCTGAAGCAGGCTTCTGAGAGGTGATTACCAGGCCTTATTCTTTTTCCCTTCACGCCATTCCCCACACCACAAGCCACTTGGAAGGAAAAATAGCCCCCAAGACTTCAAGAAAGAAATAGCCTCAACTGAATGATAAATCTCCTTAAATCAGAGAAGACATCTATAGAAAGACATCTATATCAAGAGTACTAAAGCTTTAAAATAAGGAGGGAGTGGTGCATAAATCCTTTTTTTATCTGCCTTCATGTGTCTGAGGTGGAGAAAAGAGTACTGAAAACATGTTTCCTCAATGAACACCCTATAGATAGGATGCATTTATCAAAAGCTCTGGGAGCCAGGAGATGTGAATTCTGGTCTTGGCTCCAACACCAATTAGCTAGTGAAATTGGCCCCTTTCCCCTTCGATTTCCTTATGCATAAGCTGATGAAGCTGGTGAGAAGTGATTCTAAAATCCCTTCCAGCTTTAATCTCTGCTTGTTCAAGCCGAGTGTTTCCTGAGTGGTGACCTGAGACCTGTCAGGCTAGAGTTGAACTACCAGGTTCCAGTGGAAGAAAATTTGCTCCTTGTATTGTGACCGTAGGAAGTGTTCTCTTCAACAGGAACCTGTTGAGAAGGACAGATCCTGAGGATGGAAGTCTAGTGAGTGGGTGTGTGGGGGCAGCGGAGGCTAGGAGTTTATCTAAAAACAGAGCCTGGAAGAGGAATAGTTATTAACTCTGGATCCTCCATTGTCAACTAATATGCCATCTTGGATGCCTGTATGACTCTCTGATAGGCTGAGGACTTCAGGAAGTGCAGACTCTTCAGGGTGCTATGATGCACCCTCAGGGACCCGTGCTATTTCAGTTACTGCCAATGACTGATGCATAGGAGCACATGTACCCCAATGTTCATAGCAGCAATGTCAACAACAGCCAAAACATGGAAAAAGCCTAAATGTCCATCACCTGATGAGTGGATCAAGAAGATGTGGTAATATATACACAATGGAATACTACATGGCAATGAGAAAGAATGAAATCTGGCCATTTGTAGGAAAGTGGATGGACCTCAAGGGTGTCATGCTAAGCGAAAAGTCAGGCAGAGAAGGACAGAAACCATATGTTTGCACTCATAGGTCTAACAGGAAAACAGGAGAAATATAATGGAGGACCAGGGGGAGGGGAAGAGGGAAAGAGAGTTGGGGAGAGAGAGGGATGCAAAACTTGACAGACTACTGAATACCGAAGACGAACTGAGGGTTGAAGGGGAAGGGGGGCGGGAAGAGGTGGTGGTGATGGTGGAGAGCACTTATGGGGAAGAGCACTGGGTGTTGTATGGAAACCAACTTGACGATAAACTATTAAAAAAAAAAGTCAAGGTATGCATCATGATACTATCGTGTGATGCTATATCATGTATGTCACGTTGAATTAGATCATACCAGAAGAGTGTCCTAGACTGCAGAGTGGTCCCCCAATGCTTTTACCCTATGAGCTCCCTGGCCCTGGGGAAGTGGCCTTCAAACGCGTTAACATACAGATCACTTAAACTTGGTCAAGACACCCTTATAACCTGTCTTCTTTTCCAAACCATAAATGACAAATCCACTTAACTCCCTCTCCCAGTCTTGGCTCCCACCTACCAGAGCAAAATCAGTGAAACCAACCAGTCAGACCAAGACCAAATTCATTTAAGTGGGGAAAACAAGGATATTTTAAATGAGAGAACAAAGAAAAAATGCAACAGATAAATCATTTTATGCCAGGAGCCAAAATATAGGCAGGCATATTTCAGACACTAAGATTGGTATCTCCACATGTTACCTTGAGGATCCTTGGGAATACACTTTGGGAACTCTTTCCTTAAAGCAAGTTATGTGTCCATATAGGATCATCTGCAGCTCTGCCTTTGTGTGTGTGTGTGTGTGTGTGTGTGTGTGTGTGTTGTTGTTGTTGTTGTTGTTGTTTCTCCCCAGTACCCAGGAACTTGGGTTCTGAACCAGTTCAGAGCCTCACACACCTCTTTCTGAGGCAACACTTGAATTTTCCTTGGAGAAGTCCATTCAGGCACTGACCAGGATGGAACCTATTTAGCTTATAAGATCTGACAGTTTCATAGCCAAAGGTGGGTTAAAAGGCAGTTCATCAAAGTTCAAATCATGATAAGGAATCTGGCCTGAAATGGGAGATTGGACGTGCCATAAAGGGAGGTATTATTTTGGGAAAGGTTGGCATGTTTATGATTCTTGAGGCTCTGTGAGCTCAGTTTTTCCCCTTAAACATCTGCCACAGGTGCTAGGGAAACACTGCTTGTATTTTTGTATGAACATGGTATAAATAATGTCCACTTTCAACAAACTTTTAAAACCCAAACAGCTGCCATTTGGGGCTTAAAAACAACTTGTGACTTCCCGTAAGTCTGAATGACCTTATCACTAGTCTCCATTTAAACACGTTTCCCCTCCCCCACCCTCTCCTTCGGTCTATAGCCTTGTAAAGTTCATAGCCCTTGACTCTGTTTTTCATGAATACATGGCAGTGGCTTTAAGAAATAAATAAACACTCATCCCAGTTTCTTGGAGGAGGTGCTGAAATGGAAACATATACCACTACCCTGGTAAAAACACCCTCCACTTTGTTATTAAAAAAAAAGAAATCTTTTTAAAACTCTCGTACTCTGAGGGCCTTTTACAAGTGTGTGTGACTGTCTCTCTTATCCGTGTCATTCATTGTATATTGCAAGCCACAACAGCTAGCACTGTATCTTCTCCACTCTTCTGTGATTCCTAGAGATTTGACCTAGGGCAAGGAAACGATCTATAAAGCCTATGCATGGTTTCAGGCTTCATATGTTTTCTTCCTTAGCCACACAGGATTTTCTTCTTTCAAGTCCAATAGAGTCAAAGTCTAGGAAGGTTTTCATTTCATGCAGCAGGCTCTTTTCATGTCCTGGGAGTACAACGGTAGCATCTAAGAGACAGTGGAGTTCTACAGTCATTTTCAATACAAATGTGGCTTCTCTCCTTGAAGATTTTATTACTAAAGATAAGATGTGAAATGATGGGGCAGACATAATCCAGAATACTTTTGCATGTTGTGAGATTTTTTCATGTGTAGGAACTCTTAATAGCTGCTAGATTAAGGAGTTGCTTGAAAGCTTGCATAGTTGGATCATTAGTTTCCCCGGGCAGGATCTCTGGGCCAGGCAATTGGGCCCAGCTTTCTCAGCTGGGGCTGTTTTACCTCCTAAGGGACACTTGGCCATGTGGCTTGATTATTATAACTTAGCAAGAGGGTGTTCCTGGCATCTAGTGGGTAGAGGCAAGGGTTGCTGCTAAATTCCTACAATGCACAGGATAGCCCTTCACAACAAAGAATTATCTTGTTAAAATGTCAGTAGTGCTGAGGCTGAGAAATTCTGGGGGGAAAATGCGACAGTGGAGAGAACACAGGATTGAGGGCCAAGAGTTAAAGAAGGCCTAAGAGATTAAGTTGAAGGCTGCAATTTTCAAATGCCAGTTCCTGGCCCGCCATGATACAAGAAGGGGAATCCTTCTTCAAGGCACCAGAATGGAGTTTTGGGCAGTGGGCGACTTGGCGCCCAACTCCAGAAAGCGGCACAGACCTCCCACCTCATCATCAATCTCTGAGAGGCAGAACCTAACATCTGTGAGATATTTCTATAATTCGCTGGGCATTCCCATTACCCACCCACCTTGTATTTTTTTTTTTCTTCCTCCTCCTCTTTTTTCTCCTCTTCCCCTTCCCCCTCTGCCTCTTCCTCTTCCTTCTCCACTTCCTCTTGCTCCTCCTCCTTCTGTTACTTGTAAGAACATTTGTTTATAGTGCCAGAAGGTACAAGCTAATGGCAGCTATTTTTATAATATGGAAGTGTCTAAAGCCTCCTTTTCAATCATGTCCCCGCTTTGCTGATGGAACATTGCATCAGCTATAGATCCTGTAGAAGCTAAAGATTTACAAGGGGGCGTTCTTCCCCCAAACAGTGCATACCTGGGAAATTTTTTTCCATTTAACAAATATGTGGGGATACTTTTCAAGCTTAACTCATAAAGATTGACCTTGTAATTTTAAATCTTTTAAGTTTTTTTAATTAAGTTTTTAATATTAATTCCAAAATTGTTAACATACAGTGTTCTATTAGTTTCAAGTGTACAATGTAGTGATTCAACGATTCTATACGTTACTCGGTGCTTATCATGATAAGTGTAGTTTCATCACCAGACTTCGTAATTTTTAAACGAGCTGCATAATATTCTGTAGAACGAGTGTGTCATTATTTATTCAACGATTTCTCTCCTCTATCAACATTCCTGTTGTTTCTAGGGTTTTGCTGTTACAAACAGTGCAGCAAAAAATGCCTGTGTACGTATTGTTTCAAATATTCATACTCTTATGTGTTTGTTAATACTCTTTCATATTTCTGTTGGATTCCATATGGGATGGCCAGGACAAAGAAAAATTATTGTTGTATTTCTTTATCAGTTGTAATAATATAGCATTGATAGGATATAAATGCCCATCTCTCCACATTTTGCCAGTGAAAGTTGTTAGTAATCTTTAGGTAATACCATCTAATATGCAATATCATATATATTGCTAATACATCCTAACATCATAAAATAGTCCATTATACTTTCTTGTATTATATATGCATATATATGTCTATATGTGTACATGTATATGTACATGTATATATATTACAACATTTGTCCTTTTAATCTGGACCTTATTTTTATGTCTGATGTGAAATAAACACCTAATTCTATTTTCCTCAAATGGAGAACCAATGACCGCAAACTATTTCTTGTAGAGACTATCAGGTTTCCGTAGACCTGAGACATAAGTTGTGTAATATATTTTGAGATCTAGTAAGACATGTTGCTCTGTTTTTATTTTGTAAAATACACGTAATACAAAACTGACCGTTTTAACCATTTTTCATTTTACAGTTCAGTAGAAAAAGTACATTCACTCACATTATCAGGTGGGCGTCATCGCTGTCTCCAGAACTGTTGTCTCCCCCAGCTGAAATTCTGCTCCCGTTAGGTTCTAATTCCCCATCTCCTCCCTGTAGCCCTTGATAACCATTCTACACTCTGTCTCTATGAATTGGACTACCTTAGGCACCTCATTTAACTGGAAACACACAGCAGCTGTCCTTTCGTGACCGGCTTCTTTCACTTAGCATAATGTCCTCAAGGTTTGCACTGTCTGAGAAAATGATTCATTTCATACACATGTTCTAGTATATTTGCATAAACCTTACATAGCATTCTCTTAAAGTGTTAACATTTGTTACATCTAGAGCTGAGCCCCTCTTCTCACTTCTAGTTATTTGTGTTTTACTTTTCCTGATTATATTTGCCATATTTATTCTTTAATTAATAATCCTTTGCATTTATTGGACAAGTAAACTATTTTCTATTTTCTGGCTCTGTCTTTATACACATACATATCTGGCTTTTACCCCTTCCTCTCTCCCTCTCTTCCTCCCTTTCTCCACCACCACTGGTTCTTTCTCTCTTTTAGTGGGACGCTCATTTGTTGTTTAGCATTTAAAATGTGTGCTTAGCTCACTTATTTTCAATCCTTTTCTGCTTTCCATGAAATTCCAAGTGTCCCTAAATTTTGATGTATAGTGTTCTGAGTATTGTTATTTTATAAATAATCTACAATATATGTTATGGAATTCTTTGTAATTCAAAACTAATTAGAAAATGCTTTTAAGTTTCTAGTGGATACATTTTAATTTGACCATTTTTGATTGTTCTGTTTTAGTTTTATTGCATCATGGCTGTCGAGTATGGGTTACATGCTTTCTGGTATTAAAAAAATCTTTTGAGAATTCATTTTGTGGCCTAATATATCACCAGGGTTTTAAGTTTTAAGTGAAAAAGATGTTTGTTATGCTTCTTTTTGCTTGAAAAGTTTTCCATATATTTATTAATCAAGCATGTTAATTGTGCTATTCAAATCTTCTTATGGTTCTTTTTTCTTCTACCAATTTCCGAGAGAGAAGTAGGATATTAAATTTTGCTAGTTGCTTTCTAAATTTTGAACATTTTTTAAAAATGTGGTTTGATTATTGAATGTTAGATACACTGAGTCTGTATCTTCTTTATGTATTATACTGCCTTTGTCTTATTTAATGCTTTTTGCCTTGACTAACTATAAGGTTACCATTCCTGCTTTATATTAACATTTGCCTACTATATCTTTGTCCATCCCTTTGCAGTTGATCTTTCTGGAATATTTTGTTCTAGGCGTATCTCTTGGAAACAGATATACCTGGATTTTGCTTAAAGAAAAACCTAATTTGAAATTCTCTGTCTTTGAATTGGGAAATTTATCTGTTGCCGTTTCCTAGGAAAATGGAAACATTTGGTCTAACTCTGACAACCCTGTGTGGTTTTCTATTTTTATGCAAATTACTTTTTTACCCTTTCCTGGAGTGATTGAGTTTTCTTTACCATCATTTTTTTGTTTACCCGTTTGAAAGATATACATACTACTACTATTTATCTAGGGCTTAAGCTTATTTTTTAATAACACATTTGAATATGTACCCTTTTATCAATCACTAACATTAGTGTCTCTTGCCTCTTCCTTAAACAAGACAAGACTGAACTTAGCCTCTCTTGTCTTTTTTCCTCTACTTACTCCTCTGATAGAAATTTCATTTCAACCTTGTGTTCAAGGTTTTGTTTTTGTTATCTTGCCTCTCTTTTATTTTTTTTTAGGTTTTATTTATTTTTGAAAGAAAGAGAGAGAGACAGCATGATCAGGGGAGGGTCAGAGAGAGAGGGAGACACAGAATCTGAAGACAGGCTCCAGGCTCTGAGCTAGCTGTCAGCACAGAGCCAGATGTGGGGCTTGAACCCACAAACTGCGAGATCGTGACCCAAGCCGAAGCTGGACGCTTAACCGACTGAGCCACCCAGGCACCCCCCTTGCCTCTCTTTTAGAAGGAAATATTTCTTACTAATTGAATTAAACTTAAAAGTGCCATTATGAATAATTATTTTGATCTAATGTTAGGTGCTATCCTTAACTTATCATGGTTTCTTTGATCTGTCTTTCTCTTTGCACCTGCTTTTAATTTCTTCTGGCACAAACTTTTGAATAAGTTTTTTTAAAGGGTGGTACATTTTCTGAGTCCCTGAATATCTATAATTGACTTTATGGAGTTACTGGGCTTAGGAATTGATACCCCAAGTCTTTTTACTTCTATACTTTGAAGACATTTTTCCATGATATTTTAGGATTCCAATTTTGATTATTTTTTAAGTGCTATCACTTGTTCAATTATCTGGCTACTCTACTTTAGGTGTAATATTAGGCTATAGGAATTCACAGAAGGTAACATTGATCTATAAATTAAGGTCTGTGGGGGGAAGAGGAATGAGTAACTGAATGTGCTGGGCCTGGGTCTCCTTTGCAGAGGAAACATTGAAACTAGACAGAGAAATTTACTACAGAAATTTACTATAGAATCTATACTCTTACCTACTCCACTTTCTGGTTCTTAGTATTGCATTGTCAGATAGACTTAAATTAGATAAATCTAGACCAGATGAGAATTGCTTAGATACAGAAATAAACATATCTTCCCGCCCCATCAATTAATCTCGTTCTAGGATCTAACATGTATAACACTCCTCCCCTTTTCAGATTTCCTAGGCCAGAGGATGCCACCTTCTTTTGTAAATAAAGTTTTATTGGAACAGCTATGCTCATCATGTACGCGTTGTCGGTGCCTTCTTTCATGTTAGGACAGCAGAGTTGAGTGGCTGCAACACAGACTGCCTGGCTCACAAAGTCTCAAGTATTTACTCTCTGGCTCTTTACAGAAAATGTTTGCTGACTGCTGCTCTAGGACATTCGTCAACACAGATGACCGGGGCTCCCACCAGCGTTCCTGCAAGCCAGCGAAGGTAGGTTACAACAGCAAATCCTGCCTTCCTCGGGTGACTGATGACCATATTGATACAAGTCCAGCAACTCAGTCGGCCGGTATTTTACGTTGAATGACGCCGAAGCTTGTCTCGCAACATGCGCTGTTGTTAATAAGAACTTGCCCTTTAAATGATTTCCTTTCTTCATTGTTGTTTTTTTCTCATGTTCTAGGAGTTGTGCAATTCAGCATTGCGATTTTCATTTCTTTGCGTGATGTGAGGGAAGCTGGCATATTTGCTAATGTGCTGTTGTGTGGGCTCGGGCTGTTGATTGCTTTTGGCCTAGGTGCTGTGCCGAGCTCCAAGGTTTGGCTTTATGAACGCTGCCTGGCAAAACGGAAACATTTTGTGAAATTTCACAAATGTCACATGCACCCGCACACACACACATTTTAAATTGCAAAATTCTCCCCCTTGGCGCACAATTTTACCCAGGTTTTTGTGGCTCATAATAAATCTTTAACTATCTTCGGTCCTACAGGAGCACTTTCGTGGGTTGACTTGCTTTTGCTTTGATAAAACTTGCACTTAAAAGTCCTCGGTTTCCAGGGTGTTTGTACTGTTTCGCCTTTCTCAAAAATTTAATATGATCTTTTATTCCAAAAGTAAAGCAGCTTTATTTCAAGCCCAACTGTTCTCTCAGACAAAGAGTCCTGATTTAATTCCCAGTGAAAATCATTTTCAAGAGGGGACCTGTAGAAACTGCCCTCACAGCATCACTGTCCTAAAGTCAAAATGAGACACAGGCAGTTGAATGCAGAGAGAAACCGGGCAGATTACATTCTTTTTGTGTGTGAATTAAAGCATCTAAGAAACTGTAACAGGAGTGCTTCATCCCAGTGAAAACTCTTCTTGACATGCTGCAGTACTTTTCCTTTCTGGGTAGCTAAGAGCACTTTAAAAACAAGCCTGTCACACACAGGAGGGTATAGGTACTGTTGTCACTGGGTCACAGGTGACGTTACATGATGGTGAGGTCAGCTTTTGCTGAAGGTCACTCAGGATGTCAGTGGGGGGCAAGGCAGTCTTTAATTTTGTGATTGGTGTGCCTGTTCTCAGCATTCAGCCGATTTTACGATATGCCTCTGGTTCAGGAAAATTCTTCCAGTTTGACACCCCGGATTTGCATCTCTCTCTGGGCTTCAAACTCTAGTTTTCTGGCACTTGACTTACTGAAACGTGACTTCTGACAACAGGCCCCTATGCTTCTTACTTCACTTCGACGCCAGGGTCCTCGTGTCTGTGACCTCCCATCTCGGCAGCCTTGATTAGGTGGTGTGGCTGCCTCATGCGCTAGCTGTGTCCTTGTCTTAGACACACAGGGTGACAATAGTCCGGCAGCCCTCTGGATCCAAAGCACGAAAGTGCAACCAGGCCAAACGGGACAGGCTCAGCCACACCCTTTGAAACACATTGTGTTTACTGGAGAGCAGAGGGTGCCATTGAGAAACTCTGAAGAGAAAATTAGTGTCTTTATTTTGTCAGTTACAGATCTGGTCCCAACTGTTTGGGGAAGAAAGGAAGTAAACGTTCCATTTAATCATTGAAACAGTACCTTTAGGTAATGCTCAGTGTTCTGGGATAATTGCTCAGGGCCTCTCAGCAAATGTTAGAGTTAAAAGTATATGCTCACGAGTTAGAATGTCTGTGTTTAAAGCATGATTTTGCTACTGAGTAGCTTTGTGACCCTGGACATTTGTCCAGTACTTAAGTACTCTGTGCCCTGGTTTGTCATGCGTAAACCAGGAAAAGAATATACCTCTGTGTGGCTTGTTTGGATAGTCACTAGCCACTTATGCTCATTTAAATGTAAAGTTAAAGTAATTAAAATGAAATGAGAGTAACAATTCATTCCCTCAGTTGTACTAGCCTCCGTCCAAGGATTCACGAGTCACATGTGGCTAGGGGTTACTGTATTGGAGAGCACAGAATAGAACATTCCTGTCCTAAAGTCTATCAGACAGCACTGGTCTACATCACAGGGTTATAACGAGGAGTAAATGAGTTCATACATCTCAAGGACTTAGAACAATGCCTGGCATGTAGAAGAGGTTCAATATATTTATCATTACATCATTTTCATCACCGTCACCATCATTATTTCTATACCTCTTTTCCTTCTCAAATCTTCTTCAAAATGGCAGCTGGGTCTACTGGGAAAGGGTATAAGTTACTACACTTTCTAGTTACCAATTTTTGTACAAATGTTTTATTTCCTGTACAGTCTTGTACATTTTCATGTGACAGGATTTTTAGTTTTAAAGAGACACCATCGTAAAATAACTATGACTAAGGGCTGTAGAGCTCAGAGGCCTGTTTTGAGACCCAGTTCTGCCACTTAGTAAATTATTCATTCTTTCTGTATCTCAGTTTCTACATAAGTAAAATGAGAATAAAAGTAATAGAATCCATCGAGGATTCTGGGAGAATTAGTTAACATAGATACTTAGAATGCAACCTGACATTCCAAGGTCTCAGTTACCACTCACTGATAGGATTATTTCTGCCCTGTTCTCATCTCCTCTTCAAAATGGTTCTGGAATCTACTGGGGGAAATGTTTGGCTCACTCAGCTTCCTGGTGAGGAAAGGTGTTAGAGTCCTCTAATTCTTCTAGTCTTTGAGGTGATGTTCCTGTGCCCCTTTGCCCCTTTGCTGGCATTTGGGAGTGAGATTGGTGGATGATTTGATCTGTAGTTCAGTGGGTCTATAGCCCCTCCTGGCTGACATGACCATTCCTTGGCTCTCACTGGTGCTCTAGACCCCCTGCATCTCTGCCATACCTTCCTTTTGGTTTCTAGTTGGGTGGTCACGCTCAGATTCCATTGCAGGGTCTCTCTCCATCTCATCATGGCTGGTCCCTGGGCATGACATTTCCCCAGTCAGCTTTTCAGCCCCATTTGGAAGAGCTTCAAGAACTTTTGGGCTCCATCCATGCTGAACCCACAGGTTGATTTCAAGGTGACTAGTTTGGTAGCTCTGAAACAGATCTACCCTCCATACCTCCTTCAATTTACCTAGCATTTTATTCCCTTCTCCCAGTGATTTGAGATGGAAATTACCCCCATCCCACTTGACAATGCATTTCAGCCCATCTGGATCCTCCTAGAGGATGAGGTCATCTAAGGCCGGTCTCAGAAGAAATGAGATTTCTCATCTGACATTCTTTAAAACTAACAGCCATTCCAAAGTGCCTTGAGGAACCTTTGGATCATCATCTCCACCCTGGGCTGGAGATTCCTTGGTAATGATTCTGCTACCCATCATTTAGTCATGACTTGAGGCTGGAACCTGGCTTTGGGCATGTGTGTCCAGATGTAACAAATGACCTTTTGCCTATGGATTCCAACCTTAACTGGTAACTGAAATTTTTAATTAGTGCGGTAGAAATTAGCATGTCAACAAAAGAGGGCAAGAACTCCGTGGAAGTAGAGTTAGTAGATCTGGCCACTGGCTAGGTATGGGAGGCAAGGAAGAGACGATTCAAATCTGACTTCTAGGTGTTGAACTTGGTGACTGAGAAAACCAGAAGGAGTTTATATGCTATCCTCCCAGTTGGATCTGCCCCTAAAACATGAAACCCAAATGTTAGCTATGTCATATGCCCTTGCTGATGGTAGAAGTGTGATGGATTTGTTTTCATAGGTTCTGAGAAGGCAGGTCCAAAGGGAATCATATTCTAAAAGTGAGGCAGACATTTATGATACTGTATGTGATATGTAAATATAACTGAGTTGAAAATGTAGTATTGGACATCTTAGCTCTAATATCAGGAGATGAGGTTTCCAAATAAAGCCACAAGTAATTGAGATTAAAAAACAAAAAAAAAAGATTCTCTCCAGGAATGGCTTGATGATGTGGGTAAGGTACAGCACCATCGCTTAGAGTCCAGTGAATATTACAGAGAGGGCAAGTTGCTTTCTTGTTCTTAAATGAGAATTCACGTGGTATTTATGATTTGGGGCACTGCCATGAAAGAGTAATATGTCCCCAGGTGCACATGAATATTATTTGATGATGATGAGCACTTGATGAATAACTTCCACAGTGTTGTTTATAATTACTCTGGTAATAGTAATTATAGATCCAAAAGCAAAAAATCCTGACTATTAGATTTAAGAATAAAAGGTTAAACCTCATATAAAAGTGATCATTTTTAGTGGTTGTGGAGAAAATGTTGAAATGACTACAGGAACATATGGGGAACTACCAGCAGACCAATTCATGTGTTGCAGCTATTTAACTGAATTACAAATGCAAAATGCATTCTTTTCCCAGTTTCATTCCATTTAAACCCAAATGGCTATGTGAAATGGTGTCATACACCTGGTGAAAAGCTTCGCTTTTTAAAAATCTTATCGCTTCACCAAAGCGCCTGGTGTTGAACCAACAACAACATTCTTTCTGTATTTTTAAAACAAGTTTAACCATTTTCCAGAATATCCACTTCTCTTTGCATGAAAAAATGAAGCATAAAAAGGAATTTAATTCAACCCCCTCTTCTCCCTAATGGTTCTATTGGCATCAGTGATGAAGCTAGTCACTGTTAGGAAAGCAAATGAGGGGGGATTTCTTTTCACCTTAAATGTACGAAAGAAAATTTTGTTGTTGTGGTGAAAAGTGGAAGACTGTGTTATAAAACAGTAAGAAGCACTCTTCCAAACTGCTAAGAGAATGTGACGAACAACGGAGGAATAAAACCCACAAAGTAAAAACTTTGAATTGTACTTGAGAGCACAACCAAAGAAAAACAGAAATAACAGTTAGTCGAGACAAAAAAAAAAAACATTGAACTCTCTTATAAAAACACATTAAAATAATATTTGATCTATTTGGGAACACAGGCTATATTTAGTTCCGATGAATTGTATATATTGGACATTGCGAACTGTTGGCCCGAGCCACATCTTGTACCTGGTTGTGTTTTATTTGGTCTGTCCACTATTCAGAAAAAATTCTTACTGACTAAAAACATTTAAAAGTTGGGAGAATCCACATAAAAAAATCTAGATTTGTTTAGTTCTTTTGGAAAAAAGAGCCTGGCAGCGTCAGGCTTGTATTTCTGCAAGTTGTCGGCTGGAGGGAACGGAGACCAACTTCTTTAGGTGTTGTGTTTTCTCCTGTTGACCCAGTTGCCACCACTTCCTACTGCCTCCCTACCACCTGGTCTGTTTCTCTAATGTTTGTTACCTGGCCAGTCCTGCTGGTCTTCTGACCTTGCCACGCTGCTTGATGTATATCAGTTCACCTGTCATAATGTGATTGTACATTCCTTTTAAATGTTGAGCCGTGGCTGTGAGGTTAATAGGAGCACTGGTGCCGTCCTGCAGCCCACTGCATTGAGTTTGGGCTGGTTGGAGGGGGCGATCCTTCATGGCCTCCTGTGCCTTGGTGTATTTGGTGGCTCTGGTGTGCTCTGACCTAAATATCAGTGGGATGGGCTTTGGCTTTCTGTGACTGGCCAGGATTTTCAGGACAGAGGCAATAAATCTAGAAATATTTTTGTCAGTTGGTACCTGTTAGTTGGCCTGATCTGGAGGATTAGGTCTGAAAAATACTGGTCCACCTTCTGCTTCCTTTTAAAAGGTAAAGTCTTTAGCTTGTTCCTTATTGAACATGAGGACTCTGTGGAGGATAGAGCCCATCACCATTGGTTCAATTCTAAATCATCATAGCTTTTATTCTAAATTTCTTAATTATAGGCTACAGTGTTATAAGGTTGTAAAGACAGGAAGTTGTAGTCTGTAAACTGTGATAGAATAGGTTAGTAAACTGTCACACATTTAAGCATCAATGAAGACATTTTAAGATATAGAAAAGTTAATTTTCCCATATGACTTTTTATTTATTTTATTTTATTATATTTTAGAAAGAGAAAGTGCAAGTGGGAGAGAGGGAGAGAGGGAGGGAGAATCTCAAGTAGGTTCCACAGTCAACGTGGACCCCAACATGGAGCTTGATCCCACGACCCTGAGATCATGGTCTGAGTCTAAATCAAGAGTTGGATGCTCAACTGACTGAGCCACTCAGGTGCCCCACCCATATGACTTTTAAAATGTCTTCCAAATAAGGATCTACCTAGTAATGATTCTGGCCTTCAGGGTAATTATGGTTTAGTTGAGGAGCTGAGACCTATGCATTAATGGGTGGTAATAATTCAAGGCAGCATATATATGCCGAATCAATGTTATGGATGTAAGTGGTGTAGGAATTCAGAGGAAAGAGTTAGGGTTGTGGGCTACATAACTCTGGAAGAACTTATTCAAGAACTAGGTTGACCTTAAGGTGTATTAAACAACAATTCTAATGACAGGTTTTGGTCACAATAATCATTTAGAATAATAATTCGAGGGATGGGTTCTGGAGCAAAAGATTCCTCTAAAAATGAAGAAACAATCAAGCTTTTCTCATGAAGTTCAAAACTATTTCAACTTACCAGCTTTCTAATTGAATGCAATTCATGTTGGAAAAAAAAAAGAATAAAAAGAAGGAAAGAAAAGAAAAGAAGGATGAAACCAGGCATCATCCAGCCAGCATTTAATCCATTCAGTCCTGTTCTCTGCTGGGAGAATCAGAGGTTGTCGGTGAGGGACGGTAGGGGCCTCCAGCCTCTTCCATCAGCCTCCTTTTACAGATGAGGAGACCGGAATCTTCCGAAGGTGTTTGCCTGAGGTCACCGAACTTAGGCCCGGGAGCCCTGGAAGCAGGTGCACAGCAGGGAGAGAATCTATCTCCTCAAGGGACATTCTGCCACCTTCACAGCCTCTGAGCTACATTTCTGCACCTTTGGAGCTAACTATGTCTCCCCTCTGGTGTCTGAGATGGCTCGTAAAGCCAAACTCAAGTGACTAAGACATCAACATTTATATAAATACAAAGCTATGCAAACCTAATCTTGATTTTCTGCAAGTAGAGTTCTCTTATTATGAGTTATCTTCAGCGATTCATATTTTAAGTTCTTTTTGATAGAATTAAACAATCCAATAATATCATTTGATGGCTCTATTCACAGTTTACTTCTGGACCCCATGCAGCCCCCAGGTGGGCTTTTAAGCAAAAGCACTTAATTACTTCCTACAACCTAAGGGAATGTGAAATTACAAATACCGCTAGATTACTAAAGCACATGTTTGGTTCATAATTTGTTCTTCTGCTCATTCCCATCATGTGATGGAATAATTTAGAGGAGGGAAACAGAGAGCAAGGGGACATTTTAACCACATCACTCGACTGAACTTTCAAATAAGATTTATTAATTTATTCTTAACATAGAAAATTTGGAAAATGATGAAATACCTCATAGAGTTCCATTTATTAATGTGGGTCTATTATTTATTTAAAGAATCATAAATTTCCAGAACATAAGATACTCCAATAGTAGATCAACATTATTTTAGAATTGCCTACTATTTATATTATCTGTATCCCTAGCCAATAATACGCATAACTAAGAGATGGCAATTAGTATTATGAATTAGCTGGTACATAATCAGAGAGCTTACCCAAGTACTTTAAAATTTTAAGTATGACTCTTTCAAGTACAGCTTATGACTACTTTGTTATAGGAGTCTGAGGGCATAAGAAGTTCAGGTTTATTTTTTTTAAAGGTGATTTTTGAATGGAGGGAATTCCAAAAGCTGAGAGAGAGAAAAAAAAGCTGAAGTCAAAAATATTGCATCTTCATGACCTTTTCCTTTATGAGTTACTCAGAAAATTTGAATCAAACTTTCCAAAATAAATTTTTCTTTGGCTTGAGACTAAAGCATAATAATTTTCGGTTCAAAAGGAGCTGTTGGTGGACATTTTTTTTGACAGCATGAGAAAGGAAAGAAATTACAGCCCCAAATAGACTAGTAGCTATTGGCTTAATTAGGGAGCAGGGACTGTGGTGCCATAATTACTGGAAATGATGCACCCACATCATCCATGTTTTTAGCTGGTAAATTTACCTTCTTTTCTGAGAAAAACAGAGATGTGTCATCCGAACTGAAAAATTCCTACTGATGTCAGTTAGCATCCCGTACATCTATGATTTGTCTATGGGCGGAAAGTAACCTGGGTGAGAATGAAAATAGAATTATATGTGAGAGTCCCAGCGGAAAAACTGGAGAGGAGTGGAGAGCCTGAGGAAGGTGGGGAAAAGGTAGGTGAAGAAGGATGAGAACTTGTGGGATCCCTGGCCACTTTGTTGACATTCCCCTACACAATTCCAAAAGCAAGGCAGAACTCCTGAGATTTCGTAGGTGGATGAGAATATAGGAAGAAGACATACGAAGATAGAGTTTTCTGGAAGCTCTGCGAAGACAGGGGAACGAAGATTAGAGAAGGTTACAAGCATTCTGTTCATGTGTGCCCCTTGGTGCAGTCTTGTCTCCCCGGCCCGCTAGTCTGGAACAAAGGCCAGTCTCACATGTAACAGCAGACACCGGGGAACTCTCCAACAAAAGATCACCTCCCAAAGAACAGGAGGTGCTCATGATTGGATGCCAGCCCGAGGAAGCAGAAATACTGGAGACCAGCCCTGGGCCCCGCCGTGGCTCCTCGCCACCTCTGAATGAACTGCCCAAAGACCAGGAAATGTGCTGGGAAATGACAAGCCCCAGATCTGCCTTGCAGAGACGCACCAGACACCTCTCTGACCACCAGGTGCTGGCCACAGGTGATGGGAACACCATTCTTGGTGCAATATGGGGAGAGTAGGGTTATGACTCACATCTCCTGGCGGATGGTGAGTGTCTGCGTGTCTCCTGGGGTGGAACAAACACAGAAAGCCCACTTGGAGGAGAGCTAAAGCAGTTTATTATCTCTTTAATTTGACACCATTTACTCAAAACCACCCCCTGGCAATGGGCGACTGGGAAGGTGGTTTAGTTTCTACTGACCATGTGGTATGAGTTGCAACAGGCTTGTCACCATGCCGTTGCATGGCTCCCTTAACAGCACTTGCCTTCCATCAATTTCCATTGACATACCCTATTGAGCACCTGCCCACGGCTGGGTGCTCTGGCAGACACTGATAGTAGACAAGTAACACTTAGTCCTTGGCCTGGAGAAGGTCACTGTCTATGGGGGAAATGAATAATTTTTATATAAAGTATTAACTCGAAGGATAGAGACCTTCCTGAGGAGCAGAGGAGAGGGCCTGAGCTCAGCCAGGCCAGTAGGGAGGTGGGGAGGCAGTGACTCATCACACTGGCAAGTGGTGAGAAGAGGGAGGTAGGTCCAGCTGTTACTAAAACAAAATCACTTAGTTACTCTTCCTTTCACCAAGGCCAGCGTTTTATTTAGCCTTTTTCTTCCCATGCCCCTGGTTTGACTCAGTCTTGGAGCTGACACCAACAATGTGATTAATGCCTGTCCAAAATCCACTTGGACGTGACCCACTCTCATCAGACTTATTATCACCTAAGCCAGAAACCACAGACACATCCTACCCTCTCCTTCTCCTGCGAGCATCTTTGGAGTCGGCACCTCACTCTGCCCAGTAGTTGTTACTTTCAGTCTTCCCCTTACTCTCATCTTCCCTCACTTGCACTGCTGCTCCAGCCTTCTAATTGACTGCTGGCCCGTTCTCAATCCTGTTAACCACTGTCCTGAAGCTCTTTCTAGATGAGAGTTCTTATGTCATTCTACTGCTCAAAATCAATCAATGGTTTCCTCTTGCAAACAGAATAAAGCCTTAACTCTTCAGCATGATTTTTTAAAAAGTCCTTTACAAAATGCTTTACAGATACCATCAAAGAAGAGGTATAGATACCAAATAAGCACATGCTGCTGGGAATGTAAAATGGTACAACCACTTTGGAAAAAGTTTTGGTAGTTTCTTATAAGGTTGGACGTGCATTTACTATATGATGGGCCATTCCATTCCTAGGTATTGCCTAAAAGAAATGAAAAGAGTAAGATATACACAAATGTGCATAGCCACTTTATTCATAATAATCAGACACTGGAAACAATCCAAATGTTTATCAGTAGTGGATGGGTAAATAAATTGTGTATTCATATGATGGAATACAGCCATAAAAAGTAGCAAACTGTGGTTACATATTACAACATAGTTATACCGAGTGTAAGAAACCATCAAGCAAGAGTATACAATGGCCTTTTGAACAACACAAACTCAAACTGCATGGGTCCACTTAGACACAGATTCTTTCTGATAAATACAGACAAGACTGTAAATATATTTTCTCTTCCTTGTGATTTTCTTAAGAACATTTTCCCCTCTAGCTTATTTTATTGTAAGAATACAGTATATGATATATAATACATATAAAATGCAAAATATGTGTTAATTAACTGTTTATGTTATCAGTTAGACTTCTGACCAACAACCAGCTATTAGTAGTTCAGATTTTGGAGAATTACAAGTTATACATGGATTTCCAACCATGAGGGGTGCTGGTGCTCCTGACCCCACCCCCCACGGTTCAAGGGTCAACTGTATACTTCATGGATTAGTTTGCTAGGGCTGCGATATCCAAGCACCACAAGCTGGATGGCTTAAACCACAGAAACTTATTTTCTCACAATTCTGGAGGCTAGAAGTGTGAAATGGTTGGTTTCTGGTGACCCCTCTCTTCTTAGCTTGCAGATAATGGTCTCCTCCCTAAGTCTTCCCATCGTCTTCTATGTACATGTCTCTCTCTCTCTCTTATATCTCCATCCAAGCTTCCTCTTTTTTATAAGGACTCCCATCATATTGGATTAGGACCTACTGCAAAGACCTCATCTTAATGTAATTATCTCTTTAAAGACCCAATCTTTGAATGTAGTCAAATCTGAGATACTGGGGGTCAGGACTTTTAATGTAATAATTTTGGGAAAATGCAATCCATCCGGTAAAATTGTGATCCATTTATATAACATTCTACAGGATAGCAGGAGGAAGGAGGGGGAGGCAGAAGGGACAGACTATGAGGAGGCAGAAGAAAACTTTCGGGCGTGATGGGTATATTCATCATCCTGCTATGGTGACGGTGCCACGGTAGGGACACATGTCAAAACTTCTTGCATTACACACCTCAAATATGCACCGTCTGCTGAACGTCAGCGACACCTCAGTAAAGCTGTTCCTTAAAAAGTGACAGTTTACGATCTTACATTTGCGTTCTTCACCAGTTCTAGGTCCAGCCACTTTTTTTAAGGCACCATGCACCCTAGTTACACCGTGTTCTTACAGGTATTTGAATATTGCAAACTTTCTTATACAACCAAGCCTTTGCAAGTGCTGTCTGAATGCCCTTCTTCCTTCTCTACTTAGTGATTACAACTCAGATATCATCTTGCGATAGGAACCATCTCCAGGCTGAGTTAATTGTCCATCCTTCTTGCTCCCATGGCTTTCTTATAGCACATTTAATATTGCCTTTTGGCAATTTATTTTCTTATTTGTCTCCCATTAGGTTATGGGCTTTTTTTTTTTGAGGTTAAAGATTTTTGTCTTAATATCTTTTCTTAAAAATAAACCTTTATTTTGGAATAATTTTGGATTTATAGAAAAATTGCAGAGTTGTACAGAGTTCCCATATCCTCTTCACTCAGTCTTCCTTACTAAGGTTAATGTTTCACATTAGTTTGTCAAAATTAAGTTACCAACACTGTTACCTTACTATTAACTAAATACCAGACTTTGTTCAATTCCACTAGTCCCTCCATTCATGTCCCTCCTTTCTAGGATCGAATGCAGTGAACCACATTACATTTTGTCATCATGTGTCCTTGGTCTCAGAGCTGTGACAGTTTCTTGGATTTTTCTTATTTTGTGATATCTTTTCAACCCCAGAGTCTATCCCCTAAAAATAAAAAATAGCAAACATTTATGATGCCTATATGTGTCAGCCATTGTTAATGTCTTTTTCTGCATCATCTTATTTAGCTCTCATAATAATCCAGCAATAATTGCTATTCTTATCACTGGTTTAGCAGATGAAGACATTGATGCTCAAAAAGTACAAAACATTAGCTGGCTTAGCTCTTAACACTACTGTGTGGGTAACTAATAAATTTTCTTAGGTAAATGGATTATTTTTAACTGCCTTTATCTATGGGTTGAATTGTTAGGAGGAACAAAAATGCAGAATTTGCACAGTATCAGATCTTCTTAAGTAAATAAGTTATATTAAATTATGAGAGGACATTTTGGGAAGGGACAAGGCATGGTCCTGCTTTGGCAGGAAGTGAAATCTCTCTGCCTGACTCACCAAGCAAGCTACATGCAACAGCCAGAGTTACCCAGCATGGCACCTGTCCTGTCCACCAAGGACCAAGACCTGTTAGAAAAAAGAATGGGTTTACCAAACCATGAACGCGAAATCCAAGACAGATAGTTATGATAAGGAAATGATCTACAATGCTGAACTATTTTACAGGGATTGGGGAAAACACCCGAATCTGTAAAGATTGGCAGGCAGCTGAAATATCACTGGAAGACCAAAAGCAAACTCATCATGTGCCCAGAGTGCTTTAAACAATAAAATAGGCAAGGCAGACTCCGTGATTTTTCCCTGGACTCCCTTGTGGATTCCTTAAAACAGACTGCACTGCTGTCCCTCCCTCCGTGGCACTTCAGTGTGTCCTCAATGTAAGGAAATTTTTGTGAAAAGTCTTCAAACTGGATGGATGGTGAATCACGTGAGTTCATGCCTGCCACCCAGTGCATGCCAGGACACCCTTTATCTTTGTCCTGGTCCTTCTCCTCCTAGGGGCTGGGAGTGAGGCATGCTGGGAAGCTGAGTGTAGACCACCACCTTTGTTTAATAAATGAGGGAGCTTGGGATTTGAAAAAAGACCCAATAGTTCACAAAAAGTCTTTTTTACTAAGTTTCCCCTGGAAGGTTCTCAATAATGAGTTCTTATTGTAATAACAGTCAAAACCTGTAGAACATTTGCAAAGCTTGAAACATTACTTGACTGGGGAACTTGAAGGGTTGTGCTCCTTCCTGGCTCTTGGGGCTAAAGCCACATGAGTGGGAATGATAATTTAGCGCAGGTTGAGTTCACACTAAGAGCCCTCTTGTGTCCTTTGATGAGTGTGTGTCTCATTGTGACAGCTCTGGATCTTGTGGGACACTCAGTCATACAAAGCAGGGCAATTACCTCTATTCTTGCCTCATTGTCAAGTTTCTGCCTCTGGAGGATGTGGAGTTATTACAGCAGCTTCCTGACTACTGCTCAGTAGGAGAGTGGTTGCCAGAGGCAGTAAGACAAGGAAGTGGCATATAAATGCCTTTTTTCCCTGTGTTTAGAAAGCCACATAGTAATCTGCCACATATAAACTAGGGCTAATCCAATTTTCAGTTTTCCCCACTTTGATCTCTTTGCTTAAAGAGTCCGTTTCATCCCTTGGACTCCGTACCTCAGATCAGGGATTGGCCAACATTTTCTGCAAAGGATCAGAGAGTAAGTATTTTAGGCTCTGCAGGCCATACAGTCCCTCTCACAACTACTCATTTTTGCTGTTGGGTTTTCCGTGTAATAACAGTAAAAACATGAAAACAGCCCTAGACGATACATAAATGAATGAGCATGTTGTTTCCTAATAAAACTTTATTTGCAAAAACAGGTGGTGGGCTGGATTCTATCCAGGGGTCATAGTTTGCCATTGCCTGCCTTAGATAATAGACTGTGAGAGCAAACAAGAATCATAAGTTTTTCTTTGAGGCATATTCCTTTTCTTTGCTTTGGGCATTTTTATTGTTGGTGTGTTCTGGATGATGCTTATTGAAGGTACACATTATATTAGCATAAATTAAAACTTAGAAAGGAATACAGTATTTGGATAGAATTTTATTTTTACAAAATAAAACTCAATACAGTCAGAGGTTAACCTTACACATCAAAGCAGATACTTATTTGAAAAAGCCCAGTGAAATTTAATGCAAAATTTCCTCCTTGGGTAATTTTAATTATAATTATTTAGGATCTTTTACACGTATTGTGTTTTACCTTGTCAATTTTCCCGGTGCTCAGCTAGCTAATGATATTATCCTTCCTCTATACAGATGATGATAATAATAATAGATTGTTATTAGTTATCCCTTTGATCCTTCTGTCCCATTCATGGTTATCTCTCTGGCATAATCTTTAAAGCTACATTTCTTCCAGATCATCGGGTGTGGCCCAAACCTTTCCTGAAAATCCAGATGAAAGGTTATGAAAGTCCAAATACCATAGTCTATCAGATAACCTAGATTAATAGTAACGAGAAAGAGAGATCTTTTGTAAAACACCTTTAAGATAGTCTCCATTTCATGAGCTCTAATGGTGAGTTAGGCTCTATATCTCCAGTGCAGACTACCCACTGGACAGTGGATATCTCCAGTTGGGTGTCTAATAGATATCTCCCCAAGAGTGGTATTAGTCTTACCACTCAACAAACCCTTCTTTCACTCCAGATTTGTTTACTAGCACCACCCTATATTCAGATGTCAAGCTCAAACGGTAGGAATTACCCGTGGTTATTCTCCTCTCCTCACCCCCCACATCTATACCATTACTAGGTCCTGCAGTCTGTATGGTAGAACATACTCCGAAGCTGCCTCTTCTCCCCAACTCTGTTGCCACTCTACCCACCCAGGCCCTATAGTCTCTGGCCTGGATTACTTTACTACTTTCAAATCATAGAGTAAAATCCATCTATATGTGTCCCTTTAGTAGTGATGCATATAGGCCACCATTCACTTTGGCTCAAGCCAAAGGAAGGACGAGGTGATCCAAATTTGAACTTTAGATAGTCTAACCCCGGATCTGTACCAGGGCCTTTGCACTTGCTGATCTTTACCCAAGACATTGGGTGTCTGCCTCTTTCTCAACGCGCCAAGTCTCTGGACAAATGTTTCCCCTTCCAAGAGGTCTTTCCCTGTCATTCTAGCCAGAGCCGTGTGCCTAACCCCTGTTTTCTCTATCTCATTACTCTATTTATCTTCCTTATAAAACTTACCAGTTACTGTAATTATTCACTTATTTGCTTGTGTGTTTATCATCTGTCTTATCCTGATACACAGAAATGCTCCCGGAGCAGAGACCTTGTCTATGTTTTTTGCTTTGCTGTATCCCCCACCACTTACAAGTTTCTGGCACATAGAGGATGCTCAAAAAAGATTTTTTTGCCTACCACTGGACTTGCTCCTCTACACATATGAACTCCTTCAGTCCTCAGAACAATCTTACAAGGCAGCTGTTTTTATTAATATCTTGTAAGCAGGCAAACTCAAGCTTAGGGAGATAATTGACTCTAGGGGACAAGGTGGTTAAGTGAAAAAGGAGGTGTGCTGCCCCCTGCACACCTCATGTACCGCAGAGTTTATGCCTCTGCACGTGTGGCTCCATTGCCCTAGAATGTTGTTGCTAGCCCTTTCCTGCCATCTCTGCAAGTTCACATGTACCTTTTCTTCACAGAGTAGGTCAATTGCTTACTTTTCCTTGAGTCTTTCCTGATGCCTGCCAGCTAGAAGTGTGCTCTCCCTCTTTTGTGTGAACTTCTTATACCAGTCAGGTCTGACCTTGTGTGATAGTTATTTGGTGCCCAACTTGCCTCCTCTTCTTGATTGAACAGCTCTCAGCTCCAGAGACCATCTCTGCTCATAATGCCCAGTAAATAGAGATTGGCACTCGTTAATACAACAAGTGCTTATTGACAACCTACTATATCCCCACTTACATAAGCACAGGGGATAGAGCATCCAATAAAAGAGAACAACATTTCTGACTTCCTGGACCTTCTGGGAATGAGAAAGATAAATAGTATACATTGCTTGCAGTGTAGATAGTGAGACATGGCAAGGAGGAAAAAAATCCAACGAGGAAAGAGGACAGGGGGTATTGGAGAGGAAGGCACTGAGGGTCCAGGAGAGGATGACCAGGACCCCCTTTGCAGAGCAGGTGACTTTTGAGTTCAGGCCTGAAGAAAGTTAGATTTCCAGGCAATATCTGAGGGCAGAGGGTACAGGCAAAGAAGAACAGCCATCCAGTTGACTGGACTAGGGCAGATGTGCAACACAGTCATAGGAAGTAAGGTCAGGGATGTGTCAGGAGCCATGTAAGGATGACAAGTATGGATTTCGACTTTTATCCCAGTCAGATGGGAGGCAATTGAGAGGCAGGAAACTACTGAGCTGAATGACTGACTTGAGCCCACAATTTAAATGCCACTTCTACTGAATCTAAAATAGGCTACACTCAATCCTAATGATCATCATAATAATGCTCTTTAAAGAAAATCTAGGGATGCTTGGGGAGCTCAGTTGGTTAAGCATCTGACTCTAGATTTCGACTCAGGTCATGATCTCATGGGTTAGTAAGTTCGAACCCCACATTGGGCTCTGAGCTGACAGTGCAGAGTTCGATTGGGATTCTTTCTCTCTCTCCTTCTTTCTGCCCCTCCCCACCTCTGCTCTCTGTCTCTCTCTCTCTAAAATAAAATAAACTTTAAAAAAATCTCTGTGTACAACTATACACAATCATATATTTTTTCTTGTTCATTTGTTTGGCTATTTTTGGCCCCCTAATAGGCAAGTAGGCTCTAGGAAGTCAGCTATCATATCTGTTTACTGCTACATTCTCAGTGCTTTTGAATGGCATTTGGCACATAGCGGGTCCCTGTCGCTATTTGGTGAATGAATGAAGTAAGTACGAATGGGTTGTAGCAGAGGTTGCTAGGATCTGACAGAACTTGGAAGGGCTCAGGAGCAAAGACAAGTTTAATATTCTTCAGTGTTAGCCCTGTTGCATGTCAGCCCCGGTGCTCTGGAATCATCCTTCTAAAATTAATCTCAAATGCATGCCTCTCTTACTTACACTGAGGTACCAACCATTAACTGAAATCACTCTGGATTCTTTGATGCTGAAATTCTTCTAAAAGTTGATGAGTTTAAGCACATCTATGGATCTATCAAAGAAACGGTTTAAGTCATGTAACTTCTGATTTCAGTTCTCCTTTCATTTCTTTGCCAGTAGAAGCAATTGCAATTCTGTTTTCTTGGCGTCTTACATGAAAAACACAGTCTTTGCAATGGTGGAGTCATAGGCTAGTAAACAAGTAAAAGCATAGAAGAATACAAAACAGTAGATGAGCACTCTGAACATGTTTCTTATGACTTGAAATGCAGTAGGAATTCAGAAGAGAGGTCAAATATTGGAGGAGGAAATCCAGAGAACAAAGTGAGGAGATGAGGAATATTATGTGGACTGAATCCTTGTGAAAACCTTGGGTTGTGTCATGTCTGTGGATGGTAGCTGAACCTTCCATGGTTTTCTGAATGGTTTGCTGTCACATCAGTGAAGGGCACTGAGACTTTGGTTACACAGATGTGTTAGCTCTTTGACCACTTACATCCACTTTTAAAATTCCTCTCTCACACTGAGGGAATTTCATAGTAACTTTCCAACTTTTGTTCTGTTTCACGAATGATGTTTATTGATGACCCTTTATTTTTGTCTTTATTTATTTTTGTCACTTTTCAGCCCATGTAGTGTCAGTCTTGATGGGTCAGAGGAGGGAGTGTGCTGACATGGGGAAGCCATTGTCAACAGAAATGAGCTTCTGGGTCTTCAGATGTCAGATCTTCTAGTGAGTGAGCCTAGCTGTCAACTGTGTAACAGAACTGACCCAAAAGGAGCAGTGGGGCCAGCAGGCATTGGATGCTCTGTTTATATAACAGTCAAGAGGATGATGTTTTGCTAGCTGTCCAGGGCAGGAGCACTATCAAGCCAGCAGAGAACCAAAAAATTAATGGGTGTAGATCTTCTCACCATGAAGAGAAACAGAAATGGCTCATCAGTTTGAACATTTCTTTAGAAGACAGATCTTTGGGTCTCATCTCTACCCAGAAGTATCTTTCCTTGACCCCTGGGACAATTACCAAGTGATGTGAGGAAGAAAAGGCACATTGGAACAGGACTTCCAGCCAGCCTTTTCCCCCAACCCTATTCTTACTTCTCCTCAGGTACTTCTTTTAAAAAGCCAGGATGCCCAGGAGAAAGTTAATTTACTATTGTGTGAATTGATGGAAATTAGCAACTTTGACAGATTAGGCTGTGGTATTAAAAGATGTAATATAAAGAAGATCATCTGGTACAGATGTCAGGGGGCACTGGGAAGGTGCTAGTGCCTGGTCCTTGGAATCATGGAGCTCAGGTGGCACACTGTGCCACATCCCCACCTTATTTTGCTGTTAATCATTTTCTGGCATTCTTCCACTAATGACTTTCTTTAGAAAATGGGAAATGAATTGGACTCAGAAGCATAAATGACAGCCCAGATTTTCATTGCTTTTCACAGCCCACATAGCATTCTATAATTCTATATATTTTGAGTGCAGAGAATTATCATCATGATTGAGCCCAGCACCCAGTTTAGGCATTCAGTCCGTTCACCTTTTTTTTCCAAAGCCCTGAGCTCCTATGGGTTCATTATTAAAATATTCATTATGTCTAATTATACCCTCATATTCTTCTAAATGCTGCAGTTATAATGACAAAAGGAAATAATAGACATGGAAACAAATTCATGCCATCCCTCCTTTATGATACCTTCACTTTCTAACTCAGCAAATATTCATTGTAGGACATTTGGAAACACAAAACATCATAAAGAAGAAAATAAATATTAGCCATTGTCCCTTTTACTTAATAAAAAGCACTGGGGACATTTTGATGGGTATATAATATAGTTTTATATCCTTTAGATAGTTTGTAGTTCAGCTAGATGATAAATTGTTTTCTATTCTAATTTATCTTAAGTTGTACATATATCTTATTTCCCTTGTTAGAATGAAGCTCTTTGAAAGAAAGATCAGTTTCCTACAATGACTCAAATTGCACTTAATTTATAAAGTGGTTGAGTTTGCTAATTACTACTGAATATCCATTCACTCTTTCCTCCACAATAAAGAATTCTGTCGGACAGCAAAGGAGTCCAGCTTAAAAAAAGAGAGAGAGAGAACACCATGTTTCCCAATCTTCCTTGCAGATGGGGAGGCCATTAAAAAGTAAGTAGAAGTCATTGAGGAGCTTTTGGAAAAGTTCTTTAAAAAGAACTGCCACTCAGGTGGCAGGCATCTATTTTTTGTTTCCTCTTTTTTTTCCTCATTGTGCTTGAGATTTGAATGTATTGGCTGGAGCTCCAGCAGCTCTTTTGGAGAGAAAGACCAAGAAAATTAGAACGTCTTTCACCCTGACATGCTGAACCATTTGCTAAACCAACAACAAAGTTGTTGACGGAGACTTTTAGTTACATAACAAAAATATGCCCTTGTGTGTTTAATCCACTATATTGTAGCCCGTGGCCAGCAACTGAACTCAGTTCCAAACACACATTATCATACCACCTTATTTCAAAAAAGGATTTGAGGGGCCCCTGGGTGGCTCAGTCAGTTAAGCATCTGACTTCGGCTCAAGTTA